>NC_041331.1:37871421-37946421 GCF_004354835.1 Perca flavescens
CACAACTACAGATCAGAAACAGACCAGCTGCTGAAACACAGCTGTCTCTTTCCATTATTCACAGTGTGCTCAATTTTACATCACACTAAAGGTGGGAAAACCTCACACGAGACTGTGCTACCGACAAACAGATTCAAGACAAAAAAAATGATTCATGATGTTATGATAATAATGAAAGACAAGCAGAGCAGGAGGTCAAACCACCCACTGATTTCTGCCTATTCATTTCTTGACTTTATAATATCACGCTTTGGCTACATTGCGCCTGTAACGTATTTGGACCGGTTGCGGAGCGGATGTCCCCGCGGAATGCATCTTTTCACTTGCTGCACCTGCAGTGCACACATGGCGTAGGATTGTGTGAGTCACAGACGAGACGGTGAGCTGTTGCTCTGGGATTGTTGTTGTTTCTTCAGTTTTTGGAACATGCACAGCGCTGTGAAACATCAATGTATCGTCACGAAAGTGACAGGAAACAACAAAATTAAAATAGAAACTCTTAAAGCCAAACTGCCAGTACACTCATTACGCATCATTAAGTAATTTCCTGTACATCGGTAGTTTAATTTCAAAGAAAACTTTATGATCCATTTCTGTAAAAGGGCCGCACACACCTCACGTAAAAAAATATAAAAAGACTGTCCTATCTTCCGCTTGTAGAGAGGATCTCTGCAGGTGCATTCGCACTACTTACGCTGTGCGCTCATGCCTGGTGTAGCCAGTTTCATCGATTATGGTGGAATCGTAGTGTTGGAGTATCCGCTGTGCATATATTACGCGTGCAATGTAGCCGGCCCGTAAGGTTTCAATAAAAAAGGCAAATTGCTACAACCAAAGATATACTGCACCCTTACAATCCAAATTAACAATCAATACAATCCAAAATCCTGAAGGCTAGAGACAATTGCAAATCAACTACTAAATGACTAACCTTGCTTTTATTGGATCCACCACAAGTGTCAACAAAATGCCAACACAATTGTCAAAGAGCCTTTGCACGTAATGTGGAACAAAGTGTGAAAAAGAAGAATGAAGAAGCATGGTTTTTACATTTTTTTCTTTTCTTGTATAAGAATACAGTATGTTTTGGACTTGTGCCTTGAAAATGTGAAAATACAGCAAGTGTCCCAACTGAGCAACAGCTTCACCTGCATCACAATAACATCACCGTGACTGAACAAAAACTTGATTTGGACTACATTCAAAGAAAAAACTTGATGTTTCAAAAACAAAAACTTGTCAAGAGTGAACACCTGACTAAATTACCTTTTTTTTTTTTTTTTGCCGTGAATCTTGTGGCCTGGATCCAGAGCAGGATTTTGGCTGTGTCAGCCCTTATCCAGACCCGACAGTGTTTGATGGAGCTGCTGGCCATTGTGTGGCAGACCTCTGGCTGCCTGGCCGGTGACTGATGCACACAAGGCCACGAAGGAGAGCTTTATTAAATGATGGCGAAGACCCATCAATCTCCCTCTGACATATTGGGGGCTCACCTTGGGGTGGGGGTGTGCACCAGGAGGAGTCAGGGAGACGTGAAACCTTTAGACAGTCTACACGGCTCTGTAATGACATAGTGTGTGTTGGTAGGTGTTTCCAGTATGTTGCACTTATTTATTTTTGTTGCATAACGTGTGTTGTGCGTGCGTGTGTGTGTGTGTGTGTGCGCAGGGTGAATCATTTAGCAGGGAACGCTGTGAGCCGGCATACTGTAGAGAGTGAGGGCGCGATGACAAATCCGTCACTTAACCCTCTCATTCACTCCTTTCGTACACGCTGAGAAACTTTACACACACACACACACACACACACACACACACACCTCGACAGCCTGCAAGAATAAACCACCTACCCCCGCCCCCCAAAAAAACCTTCATCACCAGCTGCAGGAGGCTCCATACAGTCTGAACTTCCCCGCATCTGTAACCTGACGACCACCTGCAGCTGCACCCATGGGTGCCAACAGCAACACACACACACACACACACACACACACACACACACACACACACACACACACACACACACACGATCCAGCCCCGGTAACAGACACTTGACAATTTCTATTTTACGCTCCATTAAGTAAAGGTGTCACATTTTAACATCAATAAATCATTATCTCATTCATTCTGAAACATTGCTGTAATAAATGTGACACAGCTGTGGACTGAAAACATTTCATTTCCCCAAAAAGCTTTTTAGGAAAACTGAAAAACAAAAATGCTTTTTTATAGTCTGACAGTCATTTTTTATTTGTTTATCTGATCATATTATGACAGTTTCCTTAAGAACTAAAGGTGGTAAACCTTTAAGATGTAATCCTCCTTAAATGATAAGACAATATCTAAATTACATAACTCCTATTGAATCATGTGAAATCGGCTGGATTGCTTTAAAACCTAAAACAGAAAGAGGATGCTGTTCTAGTGAGGTGCGTTTATATCAGCAGGTTTAACTGTGTGCATTTAGACTAGACTAAATTGATTTAAAACACTAATAATTGTTAGTGTCACTGTTCTGTTTGTTGTCGGTTTCGTGTTGGTCACATTTGGGGCTGCAACTAATGGTTTTCTATAGATCAATTTGTCTGAACATTTTGAAAAAACCTGGCTATAATCTCCCACAGCCCCAGTTAATGTATTGTGATTACTGTTTATGTTGTATTTAACTGACCATCAGCCCAAAACCCTAATTATTTTAGGTTTACTATCATATATGACAAAGAGAAGTATCAAATGCTTATCCTTTTTTGTTGAGAAGGGAATGTTTGTCATTTGGTGTCATTTTTGCTCTAGCAATGACGAATAATTGGTTATCAAAATAATTGAAGATTAATTTTGTCAATTGACTAAATTACTAAATTCTTTCAGTCATATGTTTCAGTCACATTTTCTGTTTTCGGCAAAAACATCAACTGTAATATTCTTTAAGACCGACTGACATTCACAGAAAACCGACGTGTTTACATTGTTTACATTGAGAGATAGACAGCATAAAAACTTTACACAGGACAGGTATTATGCAGGTAGTCTCACTCTCAAAAAACTTTTTTTAGTGAATAAAAGAAAGTGGGTGGCAAGTGCGTAATTAAAATTAAAAAAAAGTGGGTGGCAAGTGCGTAATTAAAATTAAAAAAATAAAAACTTTTAATTCACTACATGTTTTTAACCAAAATGTGACATTTCAGAGATTCAAAAAGTTTCAACAAACTCTCTGCACAGTGAAGGGAACGAGGGCAGAGCGACCATGAAGCCCTTGACTTCTTGGTGATGGACATTTATCAGGGCCCATTGCCTCATCGGAGGCAACGCTGCCATGTGTTCACACTCAGACAGAGAAAACAGTGTGTGTCACTGTGTGTGTGTGTGTGTGTGTGTGTGTGTGTGAGAGTGTGTGTGTGTGGGGTGGGCAGACTGCCAACTCAATCTGACAGCGGCTGGCGCCGGAAAGAGGTGAGTTAGGGGTGATTAGGCTAAAAGCAGCCGACACAAAATGTCAGATCTCAACGACAGACAAATGAAAACCAAACAAAGTTGAAATGCTTGTATTCACTTTCCCTCATGTGTTAGAGTCTGAAGTATTAAAGAGAAACATATTATCCTATAGAAAAGGTTTTAATGTTTATACATATTATGCTTTTTGACTTTTTCCCTTTCCTTTATTGTGTTAAATATCTTTTTTGTGCATGTAATAGGTTTAAAAAGTGAAAAAGCCCAAAGTCCACCTCAAAGGGACTTACCATCTCCAACAGAAAACACTGTTCACAAACTGCTCCAAACAGCTCTATTGTAGTCCAGCCTTTACTTCAGAGACAAACGTCACTTTGGGGCCCTATCTTGCACCCGGCGCAGCGCGACGCAAAGACTGACGGAAGGGTCTTTGCTATTTTAAGACCGTCCAGCGCCCACGTCATTTAAATAGCAAATGCACCTGCGGCCAGCTTTGCGCCCATGGGCGTGCTGGTCTTACAGGGAGGTGTGTTCAGGCGAATTCTTGGCGTATTGCTATCTTGAGGCAGTGCAGCATTTCATTGTTATTTTAACAGCGCATTAGTAAAATGTGCCTAGGCTTTTGCACAGCACGTGCATACTATGCTTGTTACACACACAGGGAAGCGCAGCAGCACACAAACATGCAAAAGATTACAAATAAAAAATATTACGGTGCAAATCCTCCATCATAACAGCAATGCCCCAAGATACAAACGCGCCTGGCTTTTAAAGGGAATGGGAGATGAAACTCTGATTGGTTTATTGCATACGCCCAAAACACACCTCTGATTAATTAAGACAACTAAGTACAACCCTTTTGAACCATGCATCTGGTGCACGGACCCTTTTTTCCGCCGTCAAACTAGCAAAAGTGGAATTTGGACACGCCCTAAACGCACCTGCTGTGCGCTTAGATCGTTAAAATAGGGCCCTTTATAAACACACACAATGCTCACCTAGCAGCTAGCAGGGCACGCCCTCATACTCTTCTGAATGGCTAGTAGTCCTTACCTAGGTACTGCGCATGTGTGATTCCCAACAAAGATGGAACAGAAGTGAGATGCCTCACTCTGTAGTTAAAACTGAGAGCTCAACACACAGGGTGAAAAGAGGAGCTGCAGCAATGGGCAATACAACAAAAATAGGCAGAAAATGGGGTGGGGGGTGTTCGACTGCTCCCACTACCAAAAAAAAAAATAATCCTAAATGAAACACTGCATTTAAGACCAATTTTTGGACACACCATGCAGGAATATTTTACTTAATACATACTACAGGTGGCACAGGTACAGCGAATTACACGTTATACACGATATATTTTTGGGGCATTTTCAGCCATTATTCAACAGGGGGAAAGACCTGCAGCAAAGGGCCGCAGGTCGGAGTCGAACTTGGATCTGCTGGGTCGAGGAGTAAATCTCTATGGGCACCCGCTCTACGAACTGAGCTATTTGGGCGCGCTTACACATGTTTATATAGACAAGCATATCTATTCAAGATCGTTCAGCTCCATAAATGTTTCATTAGTAACCCGGCTTTTCTTTGGAACAAATAGCAAGCTTATACATTTAGGTTGTGCAGTAAAAATGAACTTAAAGGAAAACCTAGACACAAAACTAAGGACAATGACTAACCTTTCTAATGTCCTTATTAAAAATGTGGTAAATATTGTATCCTCTCAATAGCGATACTGCGGTCCTTAATAAGGTAAGGATCTGGATGGCTTTGGGCTTTAGAAACTACATTAACAAAGAAATAGGCTAATTTAGACCTGCACACATCCTAAACTTATGAGTAGACCTGTGATTTTCATACAAACTGCAAACAGAAGAAATGATCAAAGGACAGTTGACTGCTTTAATGGAAGTCTGCATCAGTTCTGTGAATATTTGTTATGTCCAGTATGTAGATAGGGGCGTCCATATATTTTTAGCCACTAAGTGTAAATAGATAATTTGGCAGAGGAGGGTAAAAGGAGTCCAGAGGAAAACAAACCTCACAGATCTCTGCCCTCCTCAAAATGAAAACAACATGCTGATATTCAAACACCACCACTGTGCATCACTCCCTCTCGCTCTCTGCCTCTCTCTCACGCCCCCCCTCTCTCTCCGTCTCACACACGGCTGACCTTTACAGTGAGAAATGAATACATGAATAAAACTAAAATCTGCAAATGACAAATCTGCATTCGGCCCTCGAGGTTTCCCCAGAGGTGAGTTTCAGAGAGTCAAATGAGGGCAGTTGGATTTAATCTCTCTCACACACACACACACACACACACACACACACACACACAAACACACAAAACACACACACACACACACACAAGAAAGAAAGAGAAATAGAAAGAAAAATGATTGAAAATGAGAAGCGAGGAGAAAGGTACTGTATTGTGTCAATAGGATAGGAGACAAGTGGAAAGAAGAAATGAAGAGGACAAGAAAAAGAAAGACGATAACAGAGGAAGCGTGACGAATGGGCGAGGGGGAAGAGCCTCCCCAGTGGACGAGGCAGAGGAGGAGAGGAGGGCTTTCGGCTGGGAGGATCAGGGAGGAGGCAGCAGCAACAGTTTGACCTTCGACCAGGGAGTTAAGTTGCGGTCAAGTCCAGCATCACCAAACAGGTTAATCCCTACAGACGTCTCTCTTCCCTGCTCGTACTTCTCTGTTCTGAATCAGTCAGCAAGGCTTATCAGAGTCGGCAAAGCCAGCAGCATTCCTCACATATCTGTGAGCGGCCTGACCGGCCACTCCTCCTATTACTGATGTCTGGTGCTGAGTGTGAGTGTGTGAGAGACTATTTGATGATTATTGTCATGATATCTTTTACCGGTTCATGATTTAGTCGATGAAATCATCCCTAACGTTCATCACTGACTCCCAGAGCTCAAAATTATGAATTATTCAGAGCTGCATATTTAGTCTGACCAAGTGTCCGAAAATCAAAAAGGATTCAGTTTACAATGATAGGAAACAAATAAAAGCAGTAAATAATCACGTTGGAGAAACTGGATAAGGCCAATGATTTGGAATATTTGGGAGGGATAATCGATAAGTCTGCATTAATGACTTGGTCACACACACGTGTTTCAGAAGCTGTGATCAGAAAATATTTGATATTTTTAGCTGATAAATGACTCAAAGTTTACAGATTTATTACTCTTAGGGGTGTAATCATCTAACAATTCAGCACAGAGGTGAAGTGTTCAAAGTGTTTAAACTAAAGCTGTCCGACTACTGATCGACTGAAACGGCCTTCAACTTTTTACCATTTACTAAAGGGCAGAAAACAGGAATTCATATTCTGCATTAAAGCAGTAAATTAAAGACAGAAGATTAAAAAGAAGACTAAAAAAAAATACATTAAATAGGTTAAAAATTCAAAGAAAAGGAGCTTTACTTCGCCCCAAAATCTTGGTGCCTGGAGCAGAAAGAGTTAACGATGTGAATAAAACCCAAAAATGTCTCAGGCTCTGAGAGACCTTTAGCTCCTCTTAAAAGGCACTTGATTGACACAGTGCAGAAGCCTGTTCATCTTTCAACTGTGTGTGTGTGTGTATGTGTGCGTGCGTGCGTGCGTGTGTGTGTGAGAGAGAAGAGGAGGTTTAGGTATTGGTCTGTTAAGCATCTGTTATTAAACAGTGTGTGTTGTGTGTCTTTCATGGTACACTGCTTTCACTCCAAGCAGGAGTGAAAGGGTCAGAAGAGAGTTTTACTCAAATTGTATAGAACACGGTGTCAGAAGCATTATAAAAAGGGATTAAAAATGTTGTAAAGTGATCTGTTCAATAAAGAAAGAGCAGAAATGAGAAAGTCAGCATTATGAAAATAATCTTTAGTTGCAAGCAGCCCATAAAAGATGTAATTCTCCCTGTTTCCTAATAATTCATATTACCTACTTAATCTGATAATAAAAACTCCATTTCTCAAGTAATTTATTTAGTCAAGACCATGTTCATGTTTCAGTAGTGGAATTCAGAATATTTCAAATATCTGAGTGACAGCCGACTATAGTGTTCAAACGCATTTAACGTGGTTACAGAATGAGAGAAATTGAATTGCATTTCCTTGCAGCTTTTTATAACTCAACTCACATTTCGCAGTAAAAGCAATATGTTGCAAATAACAGGACAGTTTTGTTTTGGGAGGAAATGAAGAGTAACCAGACTCCATAGACAAAAAGAGTAATTTTACCTCACAGAACACGGGTGTTGCTGGTGTACGGCTGCCTTGATCGGTTAGTTATTGTGTGACTTTGGTGTTTTAAAGTGTCAAGAACATATAAAACTAGCAAACTAACCGATCGAGGCAGCGTCTGCTGACGGCCATCTACTGTAGATACACTAACCATGGAGAAGTACCTCATACAACTCCACTTCAAAAACATGACATAATAAAAACCAAGTAATTTAAGGAATCCAAATTCTTATCACCATCTTTAAGCCTTCGGATTTAAATAAATCTCATCTCTGATTCGTCCTGGAAATAAACCCACAGCCAGAGGAGCCCTCAACACTGAAGATTTCTATAGATACTGTAACTAGTTTTGCAGATACTCCAGTGAGATTAATTAACTTAGGCAACATGTTGGACACATATTTATGTAAGCAAAAAGCTATGTGTAAAAAAACTTGGCCTTGTTCAAATCCACCTTGATCCCTGAAGAGTGGAGTTCAGAACCGGCTTTACTAGCTCAGTTTTAGAAGATAAAAACTATTTGGCTGGAAAGTGCATATTTTTACTGTTATGATGAGAAAGCTAATTTGTTTGGATGAGTTACTTAAGGCCTAATGCAAGGACAGCAGACATGGATGTGTCCACAACACTTTTAGGAAATACATATTTGTACTTAATATACCGTTGCACAGTGGCATATCCTAATCTTTCCGCTGTAAATGGCCACATGCTGAACTGACAACCTGCTGCAGATTAGGGCTGTTGGAACAAATTCCGAAAATCCAATATAATTCGAATAGTAAAAAAAAAAATAATACTATTCAAATGCTGAAATTACTATTCAAATGTGATTTTGTTTATAAATATGTTGGCTAACGTTAGCTAATCTCCATCTTCTCACCTTGGCCTACCCGCATGTGAAAACGAAATGCTTTTGTCATGTCACGTCTGTCTGATGGACAATACATTAGCGGTGAGTGAGAAACACAAGGCGTTGTGATGTCTTAACATCACGGAGCACGTAACGTACGTGGGGAGTGACAGGCTGCGGCTGGAAATCGGAAGAAGGATGGGAAATAGTTTTAACATGACATTAAAATTGACATCCACCAAGTCAAAATGCTAATGTTATCATTAGTTAGCTCGTTCTTGTTTCCTGAGTAGCAAATTATAGGAGCTTAGGAGCTTCATATGGAGAAAGCTAAAGTTAATGTTAGCTGCCCTATAGCTGTCAGAGTAGGTTCGACTTCATACATTACCTTCTAATAGCTGTATTCTCAGTAACGTGACAAGCTGCAGGTTGCTTATAAATCACTAAAATAGTAGTGGCTTACTTACTTACTACAGATGCCGTTAGCATCATGGCTAACACTTTTGTTACTTAGTTTATGACAAATCGTTTCGGCTGTGCTTTCTAACATGATGTCATTGTGCTAACCGAGCGCCGTTAGCCTTTACAACAGAACCTCTTCACTACACTTGTTAGATCATGTTTCATTACAGAGCTCTCTGTTGATTTGTGTTTGTCGCTGTGTGCATGGTGGAAAATGATAGTAGACAGAGAGCGGCGTGTTGGAAATGCAATGCGCCGTGACGTAGGTCCCCTTCAGGGCCAGTTGGAAGTCCCTCTAGTGGACAGAACGTGTAACAACAACCACATGCTTATAGTGGCATTGACGATGCATAAGCCTGAGTAGTGTAGTACATATTAACAACAGGCTGCATTTGAGCATTAATTATTAGAATATTATTTGAATATTAAAAAAAATAAATGTAATTTGAATGGTATTATAGAGGAAGACTGACAGCTCTACTGCAGATAATTATAAAATGGATTAGGTTTGAAAAGCACTGCAGCAGAATGTCATTTTTATCCATAAGACCTTTAAAAACAGACATTTAAATGATGGATTGATGAAAAAATGGTGGGAGCAGTGATGGAAAGAAGGGTGTAATCTTGCTAATCAGTCACTCAGAGCAGAATGTTTCCTTCCATCTTGTACAGATGAAAAACTGCTGCTTCTTCACGAGGCCAAAGTGGAAACTTCACAGTTGATCAATTGATTGATCCAGGAGTTAAAAATATTACTTATTTAAGTTGAAATGAGGAGCTTAAAGAGAATAAAATAATTAAAGTAGTTTTTTTTCTATTGTGCTGGTGATAATCTAACTATTGTATTTTGTGTCGTGGTGGTTGGACATACAGTATTGTATACTGAAATGCATTTTCATTCAAAGTAGGAACAATCTGCTTTTTCAAAAAGATAAAAAAAAAAAAGTGAAACAAGAAACAATCGCTGACATTTTTCAGTTTGAGTTGGAAAGGGGGTGGGACATAACATGTTCCAAAATGTTTTAAAATATGTGGCAAGACTATTGGTTGGAATTCTCCTGAACACACAGTCACAACCAAAAATACAAAATTTTCTATGAAAAGACCAATAGCTTTTTGACATAAAACTGAAAACCTTTCTGACCACTAAAAGATGAACTGGTCAGCGAGCTCAAAACCAAACATATTTAAAAAGGTGGAGAAAGATTGTTGATATTTGAAACTCAACACCCAAACAAATACAACTCTCTTGTCAACGTTAGCATGTGGCAGATTTACTGTCCCTCTTGTTCCCACTGCCCTTCTCTTTATACATCTATGCCCCTGTCCTGGGCACGAGCACCTACAGAATAGTGTTGTTTGTTTCCCATGAACACTTCATTTTCTTTAAGCAAGCACACAGAACGGACAGCTAGCGGATGGAGAAATTAGCTGAAAAAAGTGTCGCAGAATTGTGTTTTTTAATAAGCAGCAGCAGCAGAGCAGGCCACTGCGGCGTTTATCAGGTGGTAGTTACACGCTACATTTCCTGAGTGATGCTGTCGTGCCCTGGCCTGCAGCAGCAGACCGCTGAGGGCTCGGAGGAGCTCGGCCACCCAGGCGGCGGGCTGGTGAGCTGTTGATGAAGTGAGGGGTCACTGCGGGGCTAAGTGAGACCTCACACTGGACAAGCAGGCCAGACCTCGGGCCACGATGGCATATGGGTGCGAAGGAGGTGAGGAAGCTGTGGAGGGGTGGGGGTGAGAGGGTGGCCGAGCTGTCCATTCTGCCTCTCACGAGACCCCCAGCTGTCACAACAGACACTTACCAGCTCTCACACTAAACACCCACTAGGGAGAGGGGGGGCAGCATCCTTCCTCTTCCAAACAGAAGGATGGAAAAGAGGAAGGATGCAGTGGAAGAAAGAGAGGGTAATCTCTTCTTCCTGCTGCTGTGATGTCTGAGGAATGCTGGGATCTGCCCCCGCCACTGTCCTTCTGCCACTTCTGAAGCCAGGCTGCAAACCTGCTAATTATAGCCACTAAAAAGGATGAAGGTGTGACCCAAATAGTTATTTTAAGTCAGGAGCAGATTTGTGAGAACCACTGCACACACACACACAGAGAGAGAGAGAGAGAGAGAGAGAGAGAGAGAGAGAGAGAGACTCAACGAAATACACAGCTGCAGGCGAGCCCAGGTCAGACTGCAACACTTTTCAAATACTGTAGTGAACATACCTGCAAACTCAGAAGGGCTGAAAAAGGTGACACCCCCCTGAGAAGAAAATAAAAGGGAAAACACAACATTTTCCCGTTTATATATATATATATATATATATATATATATTTTTTTTTTTTTTTTTTTAAAAGGAGCACATTGTTCGATTGTATTTGTGTGTTCAAAAATATAAAACAATAAAAAGTTGACCTAGAAAAAAAAAAAAAATAGAGCACAAAACGACGGCGTGTTTATTGCTAAGGCCACAGGGTCAAAATTAAATGATTTATTAAAAATGTAATAACAATAACTTATTTCACCAGTAAATTCCTGTTAAACAACCACTGGATGGGAAAAGGGTATTTTACAATAACTTTGAATGCACCACGAGGCTGGCAAGGCAAGGCGGTGTTGTTTTTCACACAACGGCAGCAGCAGACTGGTGTTGGAATCCTCTCCAGTGAAATACAGACACACTTTTACACCGTTTAGCTGTCCACATTTTAACCGTGTTTAATCCAGCTGCTAGCTAACAGTAGGCTAACGTTACCTGCTGTTGAGTGTAGCGTTAACTAGCGTCCAGTGCGGCGATGTTTCAGTTCCCTCTAACGTCTGTTCGGAGCATAAGAGAGAAGCGCAAGCATTTAAAGGTATAGTGGAGGATTTTCTTTTTCCGGGTGGATCATCAAGACTATTGGTCCTCCTAGTTGTCAATCATTCTGGTGATATGTTTACGTAAGGCCGTTGTACGTGCACGTCCCTAGCTTTCAGGTGAGTTTGAGCTACGGTTTCAGCCATTCATTGAAGCATTGAAGCTTTTGGGAGAATATTTCACATGCTGGCGTGCGCTAAAAGCACAGGTTGGGCTTCCCACTGATGCCTCAGTCGTGAAGTTTCTACTCCACAGGTAAGGTTTGGCATGCTATTTGGAGAAATCCATTTAAAATCACTGCTAGTAAAAGTTGATGTAAGCTATGATTAGCGAAGCTAGCCCTGGCACAAGTCACGCACCGCGCACACACGGTAAACATCTCAATTTGTGAAAAAGTGCACATTTTCTTTTGGAAAGTAGGCTTGTATGAGCCATGCCGAGAGCAACTTGTAAACAGTGCCCTCTCGTGCACACTTTTAATAGGCGTTCCCTCTCGGGAGCAGGCAGAGTGTTGCGCATGTGCATTTTTTCAAAAAGTACAGAGGGCGTTTCTTTTCTAAAATTCGGGAAAATCCTCCACAATACCTTTAAGTGGCACCTAAATAAGGCACCGAAATCCGCGTTGCCATTCGGTTCGGTAGATAACAGTCGTTAAGGCACCGGTGCCGTATTGTTCAAATTTGATTAATTCAATAAATTATTATTTTTTGTCTTAAATCCACCAGCCTTTTTCATATTATACCAACATTTGGAGCATCCTGAGCCTTTTTGGTAAGGTTACTAGGAAAACTCAGCCCAGAGGAGTTTTATTCTGGCCGAAATAAGTTTCCTTTTATTTTTAAAGAAGTATACCAAAAAATAAAATAAAAAAAGATCTAAATTTTTTTTTTTTGCAATTTTCACTGTCTCTTGCAACTTTATTGTAACAAAACTACACAAGACATTGCAACTTTTATAGCTTTTTTTTTTTTTTACAAAAGCTGCTGCCAATTCAAGCATTTTGGGCCGCAACAATCTAAAAAACAAAAGGCCACGAAATCCTGGAGGGACTGATTTATCTAGTTTTATGTATTTTATTATATTTTGTGTATCTTATGTTCAAGTCTGTGTGTTTTAGGTTTCACCTTCCTGCAAGAAAGTAAAAAAAAAAAAATAAAAAATACATTTGTCTGGAGTAAAATCGGAAGCTGTAAAAAATGTATAGCAATTTTGTGTGATATAAGTGTAAACATACTGGATATTGGTGTTGCTTTTAAAACAATCATATCTTTGGGAAACACTTTCTCCCAAACTGCTCTTTTAAAAACATAATAAAAAAAAATAACTCAATGTTAAAATGACACTAATTCATAAACACAGGTTACCTTATAGTGTATGAAATATCTTGACTGCATGAGAATGTATACATTAGTAAATGCAGCAGTGATCTCAGGAGTTTTCTTCCATCATGACTACAATCATTTTCTCTACACAAAAACTTCTCACACCCACCTGCCTCTGTTTGTTGAATACATGCTGCTTACACCATTCTTCGAGCAAACACCCCCCACACACACACACTCTCTCTGCATTCTTTTCACACCTGATAATCTATTGACGGAGTGTCCTGGTACCACGCGTATCACTTAACCCCATGTCAAAACACAGGTGTAACGTAAGCCCCGGGAGCAGGCGAAGGTCCTGAGCTCATAAAGGAATGTGCGAGCTGGGAATAGCACCCTGCATGTAGCAGAGAACAGAGTGACTGCAGACAGCGGAGCTGGAAAACAGCCAGACACGACAGAGGCGAAGGCACACCTCCGCCTTAGGGATCCACACAACACAACGAGATAGAAATGTGACTCAGCGGTTATGAAAGACAGAAAGTGATGAGAGTAGTTTTGGATGGAGGACAAAAGGGATTGGTGGAAAGATTGGTGCTCTTACCATGGCGCCCCGTATATCCGGAATCCCTTTATGGTAACGTCCGAGTCCTGCAGGTACACACAGTTTGTGAGGAGCGTCTGGACATTGTCAAAGTCCTCTGGTTTGAGTTTGGACACTGAGGGGAATCGGTAGTAATCCTGCTTGACCAGCTCGGCCATAAAGTCCTTATCAAAGGTCAGCTCGTGGTTCCCGGCGATCACCACCTTAAACTCATACGGGAGGCCACCTAGAAGAGACGAGAGAGGGAGAGGGTGGTGAGCTGGAGCCCTGCATCCACATATGCATCCACATGTTGAGCTCTAGTGGGTAGCACTTTCTTCTCATACTAGAATATTGTCCTCTCTGACATTTTGTTATATCTCTGACCTGAAACAAACCATCTGCTTTAAACGTGAATATATAGCATATCAGGAACAATTGCTCCCCCAATATGTAGCTGATAATGACAATTCATTTTTGTGCAAAAGCTGACTGAGGTGATGGCGGAAGATACTGTAGAACTGATCCGAGGACGTTGCAGTTACATGGTATGAGTCTGGTTCCATCCTGCATACCAGGATGCCCAGTATAACAATGTTTGACAACACATTTATTTATACAACACAAATATTAACAACCGCCCCCCAAATTTTTTTTTTATTATTTCAAAGTTAGTTAGTTGCTGAAACCATTTAGTCATCACTAAAAAGGCTCCAATCAACTCAGTTCTTACATTTGAGCTGCACTTTTATAAACCAGATTACATCTGCAGTATCAAAGATGTACAAACCAACATAGGTCATGACGAATAAGCAGTTTTTCTGTAGCTGTGATCTATAAAGAAAGTTTCAGTGCTGAAAAACGCTCAATAAGTCAGTGTTTGATCAATAACTTATCAAACCGATTTGTTCACCCGTTTTGCACAGATCTTGCCCACAGGTTTTAGTATCCTGTTTCCTCTACTTCAGTTCCAGCTCCCCGATAGGCCTGTATTACCTTTTTATTATTTCTACCCCCACCAAGGAATTTATATTTTCAGTTCGGTCAGCAGGTTTACGGAAAAACTACTGGGCCGATTTTTATGAAATTTGGTGGAAGGGTGAAGCATGGGTCAAGGAAGAACCCACTCAATGTTGGAGCAGATCCGAATCGCGGGCGGATACACACATTATTCTTCTCTTTCGTTAGCACTGTGAGGTAGGACATGTGGCAGAGGTCTGCGCTCTCTTGAGTGCTATTCAACTTGCGATATAAAATTACAGGAAACATAAGCATCAAGTTCATTCATACTGAAAGTTTTCAATCAGTTTTTAAATAAAAAAAAAAATGGATAAATAAAGATTTAGAACAACTCTTAACTCAACAGTGATTTTACATTCTTGACAAATTCAGGCATATCCTTGTATATGTTTGACTTAGCCCAAAAAACTAAAGTGTTTCTGATCTATATTTGTACATATTTTACTACAGGTCAGCAAATCAGCGAAGGATATTAGTGATAGACCGATTTTATTGGCCGGCCAATACATCAGGCCGATACTTGCGTTTTTACGTGTATCGGCTGATACGCGGCTGCTGGGTTTGCCGATAGTTTTTTCCCAGCATTATTTACAGACGGGAGTCCACTGGCATCTCTGTGTTGCTGGAGATGCTGCAGTTCACGTGCAGACCATGCACTGCCCCTCCCCCACCAGCAGAGTGCTGGTGCTGGAAGCCTGGCAGGCTTAATCTTAAATTCTTAAGTCTTAAATTACAAATCAAGCACTTTATTTCAATGGCTACTTTTCAGGATTATTGTTTTCTTAAATTATTTAAATGTGTTGACAAAGGACATTTTGTGACAACCTGATTATACCCGTCTTATATATGTCAGCAAGCAATGCATCACCAAGGCTGTGTTGTAGATGTTGATGAAAGCCTTTTACCCTTGCACAGTTAACCATGTGCAGTGCACACATCCATATGATGCACATTGCACACGTAATTTGGGTGATATGAATGTAAGATGATTGCAGAAGTGACACTGATCTGTGTTTTTGTTTATTATTTTTAAAGAAATGGCAGAGCAGATTCTTAAAACAAATACAATGTGGCAGGGTTTACAATTTTATGATGTAAATTGAGGGAGCAAAAGCAGTATTGGCTCCAAAAATCGGCAGCCCGTATCGGTTATTTGTTAAGGCGGATTTGAAAAAATTAAAATAAAAATAGTATAGATAATATAAAAATATTGGCACTAAAAAAAAATCCATATCGGTCAATCCCTAAAGGATATTACTGAACTTTTACTAAATTAATTTACTAAACAAATTCTTCTACACGTTGCACATTTTGTCCAGATCGTACAGCTCTGTTCTCAAGGCAGACAAGTATTTCATAAAGTCACAAAAGGGATTGTACTTTCCACCTGGTTGTCCTAATATTTTGTACATGGAGCATACATTCCCCCCATATACCTAACTCAGAGCACAGATCAGGCCTGGAAAGAAACGTCAGATAAGCAAAGGGGGAAAAATACCCTCAATTCAGACAGTCCGAGAGGTTACAACCACAGCTGACGGCTCTGCTTGACCCCAGCAGACCACCGTCCATCTCTGTAGACACCGGGCAGCTGGAAAAAGCATGAACCTGAACTAAATAGAGAAGAACATCTATTACAATTCTCATCCCCTCATCTTTCAACTTCTGCTGTGGCCTTTTCGCTCTCCTCTTTCAGGGTGATTTGTCCCGGTTCCCCTTCGCCATCAAGAAACTGACTTACTACTTTATTCCAGCAGATTGAGCACTCAACAAAAAGCTCTGGCCTTCATCACCCCTCCATTCTATCTCAATATTTCTCTTTTTCCTCGCTTACATTCTGGTGTTTTAGGCTGTTGATTTTGTTACTTTCTGTCTTTTGTAGCCTGCTCTGCACAGTAGGTTCTGCATTGACTAATCTGCAGGCTAATTTATGTGTAGAGTTAACCAGCAGCAACCCCCAACCCAGGCGACATAATATATAATAAAGGCTGCTACTAACGATTAACCTGCCCTCTTGTAACCTGCCCCTATTCTCTTGATTAATCTATTAATTATTTGGTGTATAAAATCTCAGAAAAACGTCTGTCCCAGTTTTCTATAGCCTAAAGTGTTGACGGCTCGTTTTGTCAGACCAACCCAAATATCTTCAGTTCACTATTAAATGATACAAAGAAGAGCAAATCCTCACAAGTCAGAAGCCGGACCTTGGTAATGATTGCAATTTTTGCTAGAGAAAAATTACTTGTGTGATTAATTAATTATTAATCCATTGTGGGTTCAAATTCAGCAGCGGCACGCTAGAAGTGTGGCATTGACATGAGTGATGGCTCAATGCAGTGCTAATGATTTCATGCTAATTGCTAAAGTACATACTGTCATATCAATGATTCCTCTAGGTTGATATTACACATATCCTGCTTTTTGGCAGCTATATTTCAACATTTAGCATTTTTTTACAGGATCTCAAACACATTTATTGACTAAAACTGTGCAAAAGTCAAATGCTTTACGTACACTGCATAATTATTGCACATATTTACAGGCAAGATTCATGCATCCACCAAGAACATGGAGTTTGACTGGCAGGAAAGTATTCGGCTTATCAACACTAGCCCTCTTTACGGGAAGTGCTTTTGTCCGTTTTGCGCCTCTGCTCCATACTGCTCTGACTAGTGATAGCAGAAGGCTTTGATGCATGCCAAGAGAGCAAATTGAATACAATTTTGAATAAAGAACCCAATAAAACTTTTTGTTGAATAAAAATGCTTTTGCCTCATGACAGTAAGTGAAGAAAAAGGTGTAAACGCACTGCTCAATGCAGCATTCAAGCTCACAACTGGAAATAAAGATAATAGAAACTGGATAGAATAGAAATTCAATCAGGATACGCTGGCTCAATACAGATAAAAATTTCACTGCATCTGTGTGTCAGAGAGAGAGAAAGTGTGTTCTTTAATGCTGAAAATGAAAGAATCATGGTTACCCGGTCTACAGGTTTCATTCCCCCTCCTTAAATTAGCTCTTGACGCGTCTCAGGATCATAAATTCCAGTCTAACCTTATATGAGAGAGCAGTCTCTCAGCGCGCGCACACACACACACACACACACACACACACACACACACACACACACACACACACACACACACACACACACACACACACACACACACACACACACACACACACACACACACACACACACACACACACACACACACACACACACACATTACTCTACTGGGAATTTCTACTGCTTTTTATTGCCACTGTGATCCATCTTTCAGAAGACTGGTGGAGTGATACACCTAAATTCATTTTTTTATACTTTGCCCTCAAACGGGATGAAAATTAAAAACAGAACAAAAAATTCTGAAGAACTACATGTGTAGACAATGCTTTACTTCTCAAAAAGGCAGATTTATAAATAAAAAAAATCTAAAAAAACATTTAAACAAGAAAGTGTTTACAAAGTGCAATACTTAAAATACACTCCAACCATCCCTCTGGCATCCCTTCAATTAAAAGGTGAATATCTAAGAAAATTAAAAGTGAATCCTTAAAGAAATATGATAGAACCAAATCAACATGTTTTCCAATTGGTGCCGAAGCCACTGTCTTAAAACCACACACACGCGCAGGAAGTGAACAAAACCTTCATTTGTTAGTTCTCATTGTTGAACACAACACATACAGAGGCCTCTGGGGGCAGCTTAAAGCAGCAGATCAGAGCTGGTGCTCTACCATCAGACAGGCTGGTTCATGAAAAGCCATCCTCTACGTCGATCTCCAAGGATCTACTTCAACTGGCCGAACAGCAGTCGATGGCCGGAACAAACCGCTTCTGAGATGAGCAGACGAAGGAAGAACACCGCTCAGGTTACTGACGCTTTAAATCTACAACCTCATCCAGCCCAGAGTCTAGAATCTCTTTGGATGTTGTTGAGTATTCTGTTTTAGTTGTATCAATTCTGACTGGAATTCAAAATGTAATAGTCTTTACCTGTACTTTAGTTGTAATTTTTTCGAGAGAGAGAGAGAGAGAGAGAGAGAGAGAGAGAGAGAGAGAGAGAGAGAGAGAGAGAGAGAGAGAGAGAGAGAGAGAGAGAGAGAGAGAGAGAGGTTGATGACCAGGTGTGATCTCCACACGCACAAAACAGCCATGGTGCTCCCAAATACCCTGAGCCATTTTCCACTTTGCCCTGCATCGAACCCCAATTATGGCCAATATCGTGTTTTTTACTGAGGCTTAACAAAGCACACACCCACACCCACAGTATGGGTTGATGAATGGATGAGTTTGATAGAAAAACTGACCATCAAGAGTGTGCCCTCCTGATGGTGCCAGGTGCTGTATTAGCAGCAGAAAACATGAGTGTGTATGTGTTTGTGTGTTCAACCTTTGTGTGTGTGTGTGTGTGTGTGTGTGTGTGTGTGTGTGTGTGTGTGTGTGTTTCAGGAGAATTAGGGCACAGCACCTGCCAGTAGGAGTCAGCCTGGTAAAGTGGGTGCACTACTGTGGCTGTCCAACTACAAATCACATTCCCAATTCATAAAACCGAAAATGAAAATTTTAAAAAGGTTGAGAGTATGTTTAACATGGTTTAAAGAGGATGTTGACTTCTGGGTACCAATACACTCCCTAGTAGCTAGTATCCAAATCTCCTGATCTCCAAATATGGTGTCAATATGGTGTTTTTAAACAAAACTTTTTTTCTGTCCATTATGTACCTTCCATTCACATCGAGCAGCAATTTTGGATCACTGACCTTTTGAAAACGCACTCCAGAGTGGATACATATGAAAACAAAAAGATTGCAGTTGTAGCGACCAACCGCATTAGGAGGAAGAGATTCAGCCATTTCACAATGTGGACTGTACAACCACCCCTAAAACACTGTGTGAATGGAACCTTTGCTGTCCTATAAATTATGTTTTTAAATGTATCTGCATTAGTGTGAACCCAGCCTTGAGTTTACATACAGCAAAGAAGTGGAAGATAAGGACTCAGCAAGTTAAGATCGAGATGGAAGCTATGTTTTAGGTAAATACTGTTGAAAATATGAACATGCAGAGCATACTGACGAACAGTAGAGAAGTGGATTATGCTGCAGGAGTGGTTTGAGAAGTCTCTACAGACGCCTGAAGTTCTTTTTTGCTGTGAAAACTGGGTCAATGTTGGAATCTGCTGTAACTGCTGTGAATCCAGACTGACTGCAGCCGCTGTCGTCTTTGGAGAGGCCAAACTTTGACAGCTACCTTTCAACTCTACAGGGAGTGAATGTCTGATACTCTAAACATACATTTGGAGAGCAGTGCCACTTTAAGCTAAGGGGTTCTATTCATGCTATTATTGTAATTATTCACCGTCTAGTTTAAGAAAGTGAACTTCATGGTTAAATGAGAAACATTTCCACTAGAAATGTATACTTCCCTTGCAGCAGAAAAGGCATGTCATGAGTCGATAACTGAAACTGGATTTAGAGGTAAACATGCATTTCCCGCTCTGCTTTTTCAACATCAAACCACTTCCTGCTTCTTGGTGCATTTCACCCTCTTTTCCACTTTATTTTGTGCACAGGCGAAAAGCGAAAGCTACTAGCAAAAAGTGAGGTGGTGTGTCCAGACAGAACACAAAGTCTAATTTCCCCTTGGCCACTGGATTTTTTTGGAAGCGTATTCTCCCCCTAACAGCCAATGGGACACATTAGGTGTAACTAGCTAGCACAATTTTGTGTCAGGAGGGTGTCTGTGTGTATTTGCGTGTCTGACTGATTTAGAAACTCATGAGGAACTCCAGGGGGCACGTTCAATGTGAAAACTGTATGCACCATATTGCTATGGCTTCTGGGTTGAGTGACGTTTTCTCAAAACGGTGTGCAACAGGCTCTGAGGTATGTTTTCCCTTATTTGGTGGGTGTGTCAGAGGTGTTGGCACTTGCTTACACAAAAACACACAGCCATTTTAAGGTTAAATAAATGCTTGGCTACGTTTTGTCGGGGCTAAATGCACGCCGGTTGTTATGGTAATTTCCTTCAGTCTCCTTTTCACTCTCGTCTCTGTACGTTTATGGAGTCAAGGCTTCGGGAGGCACACACATTACCCTCAAGTTTAAACACACATCTTTACCTTGATTCGTGGCAAAGTTGTCCACTTGTGTCTTTCCATGGTACTTTATATACAATCGCGATGCCTCTATAATATGCTTTGCGTTCAGTATGTTAGACGTTGTGCTGTTACCGTTAAATTTCAGGAGGTTGTTTAATCTCACCTGCTGAGGGCTGATTAACAGGCAAACTCAAACGATTGAAATATAGACAAAAAATAAAAATGTCTTAAAACGTTACAGGCAAGTGTGGTGGATTAGGGCTGGGCGATATGGTTGAAAACTGTATCACGATATAAGTTTTTCATATCGGTCGATTTCGATAATTATTGATATTTTTTATGACCTATTTAAAATAAGGACCAGGAGAAAAATATATTAAATTTAAACATTTTTATTTTAAACTTAACCCTGCTCTGATTATAATCCCCTCAGTTATAAAAGCAGAAATGTCAACACAACCATGGAAAACACTCAAATAATTAAAATGTAAACAGGTCTAAAATCACAATGAACACTTAACAATTATCTCTTAACATTAAGGTGCAAAATTAAAGAATAAGTAAGAAATGCTTAATAAAGTGTCATAAAATAGTGCAAAGTGTTAGCTAAATATAAGAAACCTGAGAAGGAACTATTTTCTGCAGGTTTAGTGCTAGGTTGGTAACCTGGCTTCTGGACAGTGCTCAGCATGTCTGCCTCCGTTATTTCTTTGTAGTGTTTAGTAAGGCGCTGATGCAGAGTACCTCTCCATGGTGGTCTGCTGCTTGTAGTGTTTAGTAAGGCGCTGATGCAGAGTACCTCTCCATGGTGGTCTGCTGCTTGTAGTGTTTAGTAAGGCGCTGATGCAGAGTACCTCTCCATGGTGGTCTGCTGCTTGTAGTGTTTAGTAAGGCGCTGATGCAGAGTACCTCTCCATGGTGGTCTGCTGCTTGTAGTGTTTAGTAAGGCGCTGATGCAGAGTACCTCTCCATGGCGGTCTGCTGCTTGTGCCGTGTTGCAGCTGCAGATGTTGTTGGACATTGATGGCGAATACGGCTGTGCTCGAAAGTGTGAGCGCGGCTAAAGTGGTAAAACAAGTTTGTGGTCGTACCAGTGTTGGTGGCGACGACGGTCTGACAACATTGGTCTGACTACGGTCAGACTTATAAAATCCCCAAAACTGCCATACTGACTTTTCCTGTTTTATCAACGATTTCCTCGCTCGCTGCGGGACTCACTTTCCACTCCACGCCGGTTCTGTTATTGAAGAACATGAGACAGCGATGTGGTGCAACCAAACATGATACTGTTACATGATTGGCTGTTAGAGTGTCACTCCCCACGTTGCTAGGTTGCCAGAGAGTGAGGGCCTTTGTTCATGCAACCAAACTTGATTCACAACCTCTGGTTTCTTCTGATGAAGAAAAACAAGTTATCGAACGTTTTATCGACCGCATTTTCTATTGATATTGATTATGTGTCTATCGCGATACATATCGTTATCGTTTTATCGCCCAGCCCTATGGTGGATGGCATCTATTGATTTATACACTTGGTGAGAGGGAATGTCAGACAATATGTGTGTTTTTTTTTTTATGTGAGTGAAACATGACTACATTAGAGAGACAAATATGCTTCAGGTCCCGTCTGGAGGGGCTAGAGATGAAACACCTGCTGCTGGGATCACACACACACACACACACACACACACACACACACACACACACACACACACACACACACACACACACACACACACACACACACACACACACAGAGCCAGAGGGAGATGTCAAAGGTTAAGTGAGCCAGGGTGTTAGGTCAGAAGGGTTAAACTGGCAGTTGTGGGATCAACACGGAGGGGAGGGGGGAGTCATTGTGTGGTCCAGTTACTGGTTATGCGTGCAACATGTCTTGTGCCTTTGCCCGTCCCCCTGCTCACGAGAGAGCTTGTGCTTAGTCAGCTTTGTGTGAGTGTGAATACCAACGCGCACGTTCGGCGGCGTGCAGACGAATGCGTGTCTTAAGCAGCTTAATACCTAGCCAGTCGTTGAACTTCTTAACCTCGGAGGGCAAGCCCAGCTCGGTGAAGTCACCCATGTGCAGCAGCACGTCGCCGTAGGGCATCTGGATGCCGTCTGTACGCGAGTGTGTGTCGGACACACACACAAACCTGGTGTGTCCTGCTGGCTTGGGAGTGTCATAAGGAATTGGGTCCACCCTGAAAAGATGGAGACACAAAGAAAGAGAGCTGTGAACATTTACCTCACTAATTATATATTAACCAAAGTATTCTGTTATTCATTAGATGGATCATCAATTCTGATATTTATTTTGATTAATTATAATCTGTAAAGTCCCTGATGTTTGCAGACATTTTACTGTCTGTAAGAAATGTTGGTTACACTTTACTTGAAGGTATCTACATAAGAGTGGCATGACACTGTCATGAATGGGTCATGAACAAGTCATAAACGTTTATGACATAACGCTTCTGTCAGTAAGTGTCATTCGGTTTTTGTCATGACAAGTTAGGGTTAGAGTTAGGATTCATGTGTCATAACTGTGTCATGTGTTCATGACCGTGTCATGTCACTCTTATGTAGATACCTTCAAGTGTTACCAAAATGTCTTTAGCACCAGAGCAGTAACTTTCTCTTAAAGTTAATTTCTTACCCGTCAAATGACACAGTCAACAGTCAAGTATGTTTGATTCCATTGTATTCTAACCAACAAAAAGACCAAACTCAACCGATTTTGCAAACAATTACATTTTCCACTTATTTTTGAGACATCTGCGTTTGGTTTTATTTCATAATTTTGCACATTATTCTCTGTAAAAAGGAGCTGCAATCCAAAGAATGTGCCCTTTATCCTCTTTGTGATATTTAAAAAAAAAAAGAAAACAAAAAAAGGTGTACACAATCCAGAAAGCATATTTTTAGGAAATATATGTTGATTTCACACCAGAAAGCAGAAGGGGCACAATTGTAAACCAGAACCTTAAAATGATAATTTGTTGTGCAAAATAAATTACATGGTCCACAGAATAATGTATGCAGCAGAGCAAAATGCATCTCAAAGAAAAGAGGAGACATTACAACGGTAACAAATGTGTAGTTTGGGCTGAAAAGAAACCAGTGATGGGTTGATTTGTGCACACAAGGAGGGCAATGGCAGTTTTGTGGCCACAGATTGGCTAAAGAGACGGTGAATTAAGGCTTGCCATGTCCTCTCTATCCATTATCTAAAGAAAAAACACTTAGACCCAAGTCTGGCTGGAAAAAAAAGCCTTTTAAATCAGCCTTTTTGTTGGATGTAAGCACGTCTGTTAAAAAGGAAGAAAAACCTGTACTTTTTTCTGACTGAAAGGAAAGAAGGAAAAAAATCATCTTGTCTGTAATTGAAGTCTACAATGTGCAATCCTCCAGCACTCTGCCACTAGACCATTATTTCATTAGAAGGGATGTCACTCTGTTGAAAACAGACACATAATCAACGCTGCAATCCACACACACACACACCCACACCCACACACCCACACACACACACAAGATGAAATCAAAAGGTTTCAGACTGAAGAAGTCGTCATTGATAGAGATGGAGGAAATAGGCACACTGGCACAAAAGAAAATCTTATTGGGGGGGCCAACATTGCAATTGAGGAGTCTCATTTGGGAAGCAATTATCACGTTTTCCCATTTCTGTGTGCATGTGGAGAAGAATATTACGTATCGAAAAAGGTTCACAAACAGCCTGCAATCTGTTGTTGTTCTTAAGTTCTGGAGACTGAAGGGCATAGCAAATGATTCAAAATTACTTTCATCAAAACCATTTATTCTGCCTTGTATTGATAATGTTTTTCCATTAATTTATTTAAGTTTTTTTGATTAATTAGTCACCCATTTGTATTTGTATTTTGATCGAAATTGATTAGAAATCTGTTTATAGACAAAAAATAACTAGGAAATAAACAAAATAAAAATTGCTGTTCTTCTTCACATTGCAAAAAAAACATGTAAATTCAATGTTGCAACAAATCAGGCAAACTCACAGACTGACCAAGACACCAAATACAACCAGAAATATTAAAAGGGGTAGATACTTACAAATGTTATATATCTACAGTTCATCTTGCAATTATTGCAAGATAAAAAATCATTGCTGCCGTGATAACTTTCAAGTTAATGTATTGTATGTATCTAGAATTAAGTCTGCTACTTGCATTTTCTCGTTTGAAGCCTGCAATCAGTTAGTAATCGGTATTGGTCCTGTCTTGGGGTGGGACAAAATATCGATACGGCAATAGATTGTTGTCCTTGCGATACAATAATCGATACGCTGGCGCCAAATATCGATATTTTAATTAATGAAATAAGGCTCTCTAGATAGATTTCCCTGCTCCCCGTCTGGACTCATAGTCGCTCTATAGTTCTGTAATTTTAATTTACAGACTGAAAAACTTGTGCTGATTTTCTAACTGTTCAGACTTGTAGTAAATAAAGGGAGAAAACTTGCACTTAACCTTTTCACAGCCATTTTGTATTCATAGTTAAGACAGATATCATAATGTATCATTATAGGATTGCTGTATGGAGATATTAATCGGTATCCTGAGCCATGTATTGTGTATCGTGTACCGCATCGTGAGGTACACTGATTCCCATCCCTAGTCCTGTCCCTCCTTTAACCCTTTACCGCTGCAGCTGGGAGACTTCAGCTTTGCTCTGAGACACTGGAGCACAGCACAATTATCAGTAACCCAAGCAGGCTTGAACTTCATATTAAACACATTGGACAAAATGAAAAACTAGCTATAGAGGTAACGATATTTACTATTGACTGTGTGCAGTAAATAAGTCTCTGTGCACCTATATACCGGTACACACAAACGCATTAACTTCAGCCAGCAGAGCAGCACATACATTGCAGCGTAGCGGGTGATTAGATTTGGTGCCTCTGTGTTATGCAGCTTTACAGGATTCGACGGTTCTCGTCATGGAGAAAGGACGAACGCAGAACCACATGGGATGACAAAACACACACATATGTACATGAATATATGCACACACACAGACACACACACACACACACACACACACACACGTGCGCAAATTAACACAAAGCCAGGAGAAAAACAACCTCCATCTCCTCCCCTTTCCTTTGAGATTTAATCCACCCGGAGAATGTAAGTAAATACCAGCAGTCCCTATCAATTAAGAGCAGGCCCGGGCCAAGAAACCTTCATGATAGTGCTGCATAGGTTGCACACACATATACACACACACACACACACACACACAATGAGAGAAGGCCCCGGTCTTTTCTGTTAACATATGACTGTATAACAATCCAGAGGTTCATTAGTAATGTATACAGGAGTTCAGGAGTTCAGCAGTGCAGCAAAGGCTTCTGATGTATTGTAAACGGAGACAGTGAAAATGAAAAAGTCTTCTTGCGCTCTGGCAGCAGGTAAAAGAATATTCTCCAGTGACAGACCGAACTGTGTTACCATGAAGGTTCGTGTTAACATGTCTGAGCTTCGGCGTGACATCAGAGGAAAGACTGCAGAGGGAAAAGAGTGGGGGAGAAAGAGAAATGCTAATGCGCTCGAGGAGGGCAGGAGCACACACTCAAATCCGCCATGACATTGGAGCTGACCCAAAACCGAGGTCTGTGGCTGCAGAAATATCTGCTCGATGAAGAAACGTCTGTGATCCTTCAGCAGAGAAACCTCAACTTCTCCTCACCTACAGCTGCAACATTTACCCGTCTGCATTTTAGGAAACAAAATAATTTCATTGCACTTCTGCAACTTAACATTCATTTTCATTTTAGTGCAGTGCTTCTTGAGCTAACACCAGCCAGACAATCCTGTTTTTGTTCTTAATGCCATGCTCTCGTAATTACAAAATTCACAGATGTTCCTAATTTGGGAACTAAAACATATTTCTAAAAATAAAGCCAACTTTTTTTCATTTTACTCATTCGGTTTTTCTCCAGAAAATGTCAGGTTTCTCTGCTGCTTTTACATTTCAAGTTGTTGTTTATTCACAACACATAATGCTTCAGATTCAAATGTTACTGGGCAAAAGGACTTTCATGTGAATTGAAAATCAAGCACTTCAATTCTAGATAGATAGATAGATAGATAGACAGACATACTAAGAGGTTTATGCCTCGACGCAGAGGTCCAGAGTTCGAATCCGACCTGTGACAATTTCCTGCATGTCTTCCCCCCTATCTCTCCCCTTTCTCACTTAGCTGTCCTGTCAAAAATAAAAGGCGGAAAAAGCCCCAAAAAGTAATCTAAAAAAATAAAGACAGCAGTATGCAGGTATAATTGGAAAGCAATGTATAAAACAATTTCATACAAATAAGTTAAGGATGAAGATGAAAATTAAAAACTCATTAAAGAAAACCCATTTATAAAATAAATAGCCCATGTATAATATCAATGCTGAAATAAGATGCTTGAGATGCTTTGCCCTAAAAATGCTTTCAGATCAGAAAACCAGACAAGGTAAATGTGAAACACAACTAAATCCTGGAAAAGTGGATTGAACTAAGACACAGTTATTGGTTACATGTGCGATACAGAAGGGAATAACAGTGAGAGAAGTATAAATCTTGGGAGAGACATGCGGATGGAAGGAGGAGTGCTCTCTGATGTCTGTAGGAGGATATTCAATTTGACTGAGCACACTTGGCTCCGTGGCCTTTTAGAAAAACACACAAGCAAACAGGGTCAAAGTTCAGCCTGAGCTTGCTTCTTCAAACGTGACACTTAACTCGCAGCAGATAAGAAGGTCGCTGTCTATGTCACTGTCTGACTCGTCCAGCTCTTTAAGGGCGTCACGTAATCATTGTGATTGATTGCAACACTTCCTCCCAAGTCTATGCGCCGTCCAAAACAGACCGTGGCGGTTTGCTGTGCCGCCAAAAAGCTGTCCAGCTAAAGAGCTCTTATCATACATTTTAGTATTACTTATATTAAAACCCCTGCTATTCATCACTGCAAGAGATAACCAATGTTTACCTCTAATGTACAAAATAAAGACCTCACCAAAGGAATCGCTGCAGAACTTTAATCTCTCAATGATTTTAACTGTGAAATCCAATATTTTATTAACATAAGTTAACTTTTACCTTTATCCAGCTTTGTTGTCCTTGTTCTTAGCTGGATGTTTATATCTGTGTAAATAAAAAACCGGTAGCTCTACAGTATTTTGTATATACACTACACGGACAAAAGTATATGAACAATCAACGAAAGAATGAGAATCCTGAACATTACACCTATGTCATTCCAAAACCACGGGCATTAACATGCTGCTTTAACAGGCTCCACTCTTTAGAGAGATGTTGGAACCTGGCTGCAGGGATTTGCTCCCATTCAGCCACATGAGCTTTAGTGAGGTCGGCCCCTGATGTTGGGTGATGAGGTCTGGCTTAGATTCAGCATTCCAGTTCATCCCAAAGGTGTTGGATGGGGTTGTGTTCAGGGCTCTGTGCAGACCAGTCAAGTTCTTCTACATCAAACTAGGAAAACCATTTCACAATTTCTTTATGGCCGTTTTCAAACCTGCCTTGTTTGGTTGAATCGAACCCTGGAGCGTTTACCCCATTGGTGCGGTTCGTTTGGGCAGGTGTGAATAGAGGTCGACCGATATGGGTTTTCTCTGGCCAATGCCGATGCCGATCTTTAGAAATCAAGGTCAGCCGATGGCCGATAAATGCTGCAGATTTCTTTTTGCCCGATATTTGGCCGATATGTGCTTGTTTTTAAACCTCTATTTGAAAGATAAAATGTAACACTAATATACACAGAATTTCTCAACAAAAACATTTATTGAACACTTCACCAATCTACACTTGTATACTTCAATTAAAAATATATAATTTAAAAACATACTGTATATTGTATAAATAATATATGAAAAATATATTAAATAAACGAAACAGGTAAGAAGAAAATAAACTTTGTCAAATAAACTTGTAAATGAAAAAATAAAGTTTAGTGCACTTAGCAGCATTTATTAAATTCTGAGAATACAAATCTGCACATCTTCACAGAAAGTGACATGTTATTATTAATCTCAACACTATTTCCTCCTAACTCCTGTTGAATCAAATCAGACTAGGGTTATCTAAAGTCAATTCTTGTTCACCTTGTTTGTTAGATCATTGTTCATTTGTTGAAGTGTTGTATCTGTGTTTTGGGGATCCTACTGTTACATGTCCTGTTGCACTCATTAGGATCAAAACTCTGAGTTGTAATTTAAAACTCGTCCAGCCAATTTAATAAAATTAAGGGTTTTATTCATGCTCGAGGCCATAGATGCAGTTAATGGATACAGGCACGGAGAACTGAAGGCTCCGTTAGCAACGATTAGCTCCGTTAGCGGTTAGCTCCGTTAGCGGTTAGCTCCAGTTAGCTCCGTTATAGGAGTGGATGAGACTGCCACGCACAGGGGTAACGACCAGGCTTTGATAAATGACATTTGGGGAGCTTCCACAGCGGTGTGGCCGCGGTGCTTTGTACGGTTTTATTAGTACAGTTAATCCCAAGGCAAGAACACCAGCAATATGCTAGCTACTACTAACGGTAGCGTCGGAGCCTGAAGTGACTGTGCGAGACACACAGTGCAAGAATTCATGAGGGGAGGGGCTGGAGGCAGGTGGTCTGAGTGCGCTGTAAAAAATGTCGCCTATTCATGTTTTTAACACTAGGCTGCCCGCAGATGCGCCTGCCTATTAATTGGCTTGATATACTGGGATATTGGCCGATGACGATTATGTAAAAAAATGCCAAAAATCGGCCGATTAATCGGTCGACCTCTAGGTGTGAACACAGTGATCACACTCGGGATGAAAACGACTGGTCTCGTTCTGGATCCAAACAAACTCTGGTACGCTCCGGTACGGTTAGTTTGTGGTGGGAACGTAATCCGACCCAACTACCAGGTGTCCTCCGCAAGTTTGAGTTAAAAGGCTCCTGTAGTCTAGCCTAGAAATCTAGACGCACCCTAGGCAGCAAATGTAATTTGCAGCCAGGGGGTCTAGCAACTCTCCATTGGCTTGCGAGCTGGAAAAGTCAAACAAAAAGGAAGATGTGTTCAGAGTTTTGCCGACCGGATACGTTTAATCTATCAACTAGCGTTGGTCTGACTGGTTGTAGCGATATCCTATTGCATGCAGAGGGAATTTGAAAGACAACCGTTCATCCCGCCCCTCGGATTGAGCCCTGCCAATGGGGAGTTTCCAGACCAAACATCTCATTGTCATACCCCATTTACACGTACATGGTCATTTTGAAAAACAGACATTTCCCTTCATTTACACGCAAAAGGAGAATTCGCCTCCGACAACGATTCTTTCTAAAACCTCCGGCCAGAGTGGAGATTTTGGAAAACTGTTTGCACGTTTGCATGTAAACTGAGACAAATGGAAGTTTAGGCAGCCGAGAAAGAGGAAAAGATTTGTTGCTGTTGTTGCCATTTTCGGGATTCTGATTGGCTAACGTGGGCTTGAGCTTGATGCTCTTGATGGCATTTTCTGAAAACTGACAGCTGTGCACGTTATTTTTGAAAACGGAGAGGTTGAAATGTCCGTTTATGAAAATAGCCGGCCACATGTAAATGTACCTCTAGTCAGGTGTGCGTTGCAATCTACGATGGTTTGCTTAGATTTTCCTCCATGTGAAACAAAAGCGAACCAAGGGGAAAGCGCTCTAAGTTTACAAACTCACAAACTCGTCAACTGATTCGGCCCAGAGCAAAACAAACCGATGCCGTCTTTGTGCACGTGGGCATTGTAATGTTGAAACAAGACAGGGCCTTCCCCAGCTGTTGCCACAAAGTTGATTAAGATTCCCCTTAATTGGAACGAAAAGAGCCTTTCCTAAATAACAACTATATGGACAGGGGTGTCCACAAACCTTATACTTGTAGTGTAACAAAGTATATTAAGGCTGGGTTGAATATTTTGATGCCCATTAACCCAAGCCCTGGCAGGGTTAATGGGGTCAACGACCTCTGATCTGCCCACTTGTCTCAGACGGAAACACATGTCAATCACAGTCCGCTCTACTGTCCATTTTATACCTGCCGCCACCTGCTGCCGAAGGATTAGCCTCCAGCTCCTCCTCTCTCCTTCCTGTTCCTTCATTGTTAATGGAGCCGTCCTGCTAATGATTTCTCATCAATAAAAAGCCCCCCAGCGGGGACACAGCCGCCTAAAACCTCCAAGGGTCAAAGGTGAAATGTGGAAATAGACTGCTAATCAACTGAAGCTGACCCGTTCTTACATGACAAACAGGATCAAGACTTGTACACTCACTGGTTCAAAGGGTATCAGGAAGACACAGCTCGAATCAACTCGACTCCACAGGTTGTGGTTTTTTGTATGTGTGTGCAACTGCAATATAACAACAGCATTCACTCATTATAAATTGACAAATTCACCCACCACACTCACACAGCAGGATTAATCATCCTCAAAATACCATCATGCATTCCTGTTCATTTTGCAATAAATGCCAGCTTGAACAAGTATTAAAATACTTGTTTACACTAAATATACACTGCACTCTGCAAAGGTCTGACTGGATGAGAGCTGCAGATCATGAAAAATAAAATCATGAGCAAACCAAATTTCCATGACAAATTGCTTCCTGAATTTGACAAACGTTTATATCAAACAGAATCAGGGCACTCGCTTCTGGTCGCACGAAACGATTGGTCAATTAATCAAATATTTGATTGTCAATTAATCAATTAGTTGATTAACAGAACATTTAACAATAATTGATGAAAAGTCATTTCTCCAGTTGCTCAAATGTGACTATTTGCAGATTCTTTGTTATTTATATATGAGCATTTTTCACTACATGACAGATCCATAATGAAAAAATTATTTGTTGTAGCCCCTAATGATTTTCAGGAAATAAAACTAAAATCTAACTGTGATATAAAATGGAGAGAATAATTTGTACTTTTCACCTGTTTAAAAGTCAATGCGAAATATTATTATACAGAGAACCAGTTACAAATGTTAAAGTTGCTTTTATTGTGACTTTAATCTCTCCGATTGAACTGAGCAAGATGTGCCGACAGAAGTAAGACTATTTCTAGACTAAACCGTTTCTATGATCAGACCTTAAATCACAGCAGACTGTTAATGGTCCTCTGTACTTCACAACAAAAACTGTCAGAGAATATTTTATGCTTGTGTGTCCCCTATGCTGCATTAACAGTAGGTTTTAAAAGATAATCACAGCTAAATTGGAGACCAATAAGTCACTGCTCTTCCACTGAGCTCACACTTTATCGCTCTTTCAGGAGAAACATCAAAAATACAGTGCTCCCCATTTCTTCTGTCTATAACCTCTGCATCAGTTCCCCTCCCCCTCCCACACACACACACTTCTTCAAGAGGAGCAGAGAGAGCGCCTCTCTTATCTTCTGCATTTCAGCTGTCTGCGCTAATTCAATAAACTTCAGAGGAACAAAATGAACACAGGAATAACGGAGAGGGGGTGGTGGTGGTGGTGGTGGTGCTCAAGGGAGCGAAGAAAAAGGCAAAGGTGGTAGAGAGAAACAAGCAAACATGAAAACCCAACAGGAAAAAAAAGGAGGCTAAAGCACAAACAGAATGTAGATGCGGAATGATTATAATTCACGAGAGAGGAGGGGAAAAAATGAGCATGAGTGCACTGTAAAATATATTCAAATGAGAATTGATTTTAAAGAATGGTGAATGATGGCCTTTTGTCTTAATGCCCCCCCTCCTCCCTTTACTCCATTTGTTCAAGCTGGGTGAGTCCTCCTCATCCCTACCATAATGGCCGAGCATGGCACACAAAGCCTGCGTTGGAATATCAGCGCCGCAGAAACCTTCCGGCGCTGCACTGCGAAATAAATTGCTTCTGCTAATGCCCCTTTCATTACGGCACAGCCCTTAATTGTGCTGCTGACAGTCCGCCTGGCTGCAGGGCTGATGGGAGGAAGGCTGAGGAGACGGGCACAACGTGGCCTCCGGGGCCAAACACCAACCAGCAGACTGCTGGGAGAATAAACTAGTGGAGTAGTTTGGACAGACATCACGGCTCACAGCAGACAGTACAAATATAAAAACATGCCACCGTGTCAAGCAAATTATCACTTTTCAACCCATGTTTTGTAAGACAGTATTCAAATGGTTTATGACGCTCTTTTCAGTAACCAGGTATACTCAGCTTATGTAAAGACCCAGTTAGGGACTTCAAACCCCATCAAATAATTGTGCCTTTAGAAGATACACAATTAGAATTGGGTACCTTGAACCTCAATACTAGGGTTCAGCTAGCAACTACTGTCTGGTCAGATTTATTATTTTTTTCACTTCTTGTACAGCTGCTTGTGTTAGAACTAAATCTGAGGCTTCTTTTGTTAAATGAAAGAAATGGTTCAAAAAAAAAAAAAAAAAAAAGCATGTTTTTATACCTAAAAAGTAAACTTTGCACACAGCCCATCAATGATCATTAGTAATGTAAGAAAATGTAAATTGCCCGTGTGTAACAAACACAAATACCTACATCATACTACTTGTGTAGAGTTGGATGCTGCACGTACCTGACAGTAACATGTCTGTACAAAACAAACAAACGATTCAATGGGAGTAGAACACCCACCAATTAAAGCATCAAGATGCTGCTTCTGTTAAAACAGAAGACTGAAGTGATCCCATTCGAAGAAGAACAACAACAACTCCTCTCCATTTCCGAATGATAGGATGCATTCGTCAATTTCACCTTACCCTACCCACCTAACCCTCAAAAACACCTTACAGAAAAAAAAAAAAGAGCATGTGTCCTGTGTTCAAGCTTCTATGAAGTGTTCTGTGAGAAAATAAAATGACGGTTAAAATGAGTCAAGTGTATTATAAACAAAAACACTGATTACCGGTTCAATCAAACTAAACACACTTTAAACTGCATAAATGGAGGACTTGTCACGTTGAGAAGTTGCAGGCTCTGGCAGCTTTGCCTCCATTTCATGTCAAGAGGGAAGTGACATCATCAGGAAATCGTGCCCTGCGACGCCAGGCTCCGGGGCCTAACATGCCAAAATCTCAAAAACATCAAAAAGGGGTTCAATCTTAAAAAACAGCAGACCTGTCCTATGTCAACTGTCACTTAACCCCCCAATCCTCCCCACCCCCTTCATCATCTCCACCACCAGCACCGTCCCACTGGGCTCCAGCAGCAGGTCAGGGGTGGAGAGGGAACTTAATCAAGGGTTCTCCAGTTACAAAAGCCCCTCCACTCCTGCCGGCGAGCAGCGGCAGGCAGACAGAAACAAAAGGCCACAAAACCCAACTGGCTCTTTGTTTACAGGAGACCTGAAGCCTGGCTGCTGCTCCTCCACAAACTGTTTGGGAGGAAAACAGCACAATGGATGGCGAGTTGAGGCTGCACCATTAATTGGAAACTCTCGCCTTTGATTAATAAATCAGATTTTTGTGCCACAGAGGCACTTTCAATTCCCGAAAAGTCCTATTGTGGTACATCAATTTGGTTTTCACATGATTATTCAGTCTGACATTGTGTCCATGTTAGTCGTTTCTGTTCTGAAAGGGGAAAGGGGGTTGTTCTCCTCTCAGAAGGGTCTGACATATGCGCCCCAACAATGTCATTTTCAGTCCACACATTAGCCGTTGCTAGGTTAACTTAATATTCATTATGTTCATCAAAGAAACATGTCAATCTAAGAGTTATTATTTCCGTAGGTCGACCTATGACAACGTGTATAGCCCATCTATCTCATCCACATCCATTCTGGCACTGGAGCAGGAAGATGGCATCGCCTGAATCCCACCTGAAAGGCTGACTGTCTTTAAATTTGACCTCCTAAAAACATGATTTTGCCACAAACGCATGAGTTGTGTTTTTTCCAGTACTGTATTGGATAACAGTCTGGATGATCTTTTTTTTCCTGAGCTCAGCTCTGCTTTTGATTGGTCTGTTTGAAGTTCAATGATTTTCCAGATTCTTCCAATGTCAAACAAAACCTACTGAATGTAACAAATTAAAGTTTGCTGTGCTGACACAAGATTTTACACATCTCTGAGATAACTTCTCTCTTTCTACTTGGTCTACTACCTTCCACATTTAAATCAATACTTCATAAATAATTACACCCTTTCACGTTAATGTCTACAACCAATATTTTGAGTTAACGTTCCCTCTCCGGACAAACGGTTGTTATTGAATCAATGAAAAAGAAAATGTATTCGAAGGTCTGGAACCAGGCTAAAAGAACAAGTGTTTACATTACAAATGGCCAATCAGAACCATGTAACCCAATCAAACCTCACACAAAGTACCCGTGGAAAATCAGAGCAACAAACACAAACAAACAAAAAAAATAAAACGATCACACAAAATGTTTAGAGAACAAAATCCTGAACATGTTTTAGTTCCTAGAAGTGGATCATCATCCGTCATCTGGAGACACTTTTTACCAGACGACCACAAACAACGACGATGGATGGAGTTTACCTTCAGTTGCACCACCAAATAATAAAATATCTGTATTGTAACAATTACCGTGAAGCAGTATCAATTCCCTCAATAGTTACATTTCTCAAAACCAAGACAAATAAGTAGAATATTTAGCAAAACGACAAGTGAAAGGAGTAGAAAAACAGCATACGACTGCTTCACCTAAAACAAAACTCAAACAAGCAAAACATGAAGCATACCCTGATCCACTTGAAAAGAAGGAACATTTAGTTCTTCTTTGTTCTATCTAATGCCTATTAAAGCTGGAGAGGGGGAAAAAACTGTGACACTTCTGATGTGTTCAATGGTAAATTAGACAACGTGGAGAGTTCTGAATGGTCTACATTTATGTTTGATAGTCACACAATTATGGTGAATATTTTCATCTTCAAAGCATCCCACTATGCTGAAGTAAACAAGGTCTAACTTGTTTGCAATATTCAAACATTATGGCTATCATTGGGGCAAGAGGGTAAGGGGGGGGTTCTGCAATATGTTGTATATGTTCAGGTAAATATAGACCTGTGTGTGTTACTGAATGTTAACTGTAGTTTGATTGCACATGTATATGGATATATACAGCTGTGTGCTGCTACGTCACCTTTGTTCTTTCAAAAGACATATTTCTCCTAAGGGAGGCAATAAAGGCTAATCTTATCACGATACAAGACATGGGTCCCTTCTTGGACAGTCCAGCTACTATTACCGACACAGAGATGGAAATGTCCCGTTTAATTATCATCGGAGCACCTCGACCGGCTTTCTCCGGCACGTAAACCCCCCCCGTGCAGAGCATCCTCCCTCCTTCCAATACACAAACTCATTAATGGAGAGATCACACGAAAAAAGAAAATAAATGTTGATTCTTAGTGTGTGCATATAGAACAGCATCAGCTGTGAAACTGAGGCTGCTGCTCTCACTGTGCAGAAACACATCCCATTTAAAAAAAAAAAAATCATTATTCCAAACAATTTCCTCGACCACATTTACAGCACTCTTCCGCCATACTAAGAAAAGAAAATACTTCACATTTTAAAAAAATAATCTCAAGGAGTTCATTAATTAAAAACTAGGCCGGTGTTAAAATAAATGTGTGAAGGCCGTGTTCTTCTGGTGCCATTTCCTCACTAGCTTGTGTCAGAATATCCACGTGTATAGAATCTGGCAGCGGCGTCATTAAATGATTCATACTTACGAGCTCCTCAATCATTCAGAGGGCGGGAATAATTAACAAGGCATCTGGAGGAGCAGTTTGTTAAATATGGAATCTATTTTTCCGAATATTTGTGAGGTGGTTTGAAGAATTTCCATTTTCCAGCATTAAAATTAATTTATCGATCCCAGGTGTCTTGAGTAAATGAGGTTTGATATAGAGTAAATAACTGCTTTAAAAAAGGGGAAAGGATGCAGCATCTCCTCTGTGTTTACAAGGGATGTGTCTGTGCCACGGAAAAATACTCTGAAGTGTCCATATTGTTCTAGATCAGGTAACCACAACAGTACTTTGGGCAACGTTACCAGTTCTCAGTTCCCTAAACATGTATTAAACTGACTACAAATCCGAGGTGTCCTGACATAGAAAATAACGAAGTAGGCGGAGGAAATGTCTCGCCACTTTACAACATCTGTGTGTTTTGATATCCAAGTGCCATTATTTTGTCTCCCTCAAAACATTTAGGTTGTATATAAAAACACAATCCATGGGATTACAGATTTTGGGTCAATAGGGGAATAGTTTTGTAGAAAAACATCCTCAAAGTAAGGAGTTGTATGAAGGCTATAGAAGGTGTTGGTAGCTAAACTAAAGTATTGTATTAGCACCAGTGTTTTACAAAGACAGATGTTCTGCTTTTTAACACCGTGTCGACAAAACTTGGAATTGAACTTAAGACTGACCGATTTAAAACCTGAAATACAAACACAAAGCTGGTGGAAAAAGCATGCAGACACCACATTCACAAATGTTTCCAAATTGCTCTGACAGCTCTGAACTCTGAGAGAGGAATAGACAACAACTTGGCGGACTAGGTTGCTCTCTCTCCTAGGCACCGCCACTGGTCCCAGCATGCTGAGCCCACACAGGTAAACACACTCCAGCAATCAGTAAATCCTGTTTAAAGGGGATTTTGTAATTATGAAAGAAATATTCCCCTTTGATACATATTAAGCGATGTAACTGTCCACATCCTCCTGTATGGAAAGCCAAGATAAACAGCGTTGTTGAATCAGAATAAACCTCCCATCTCCCATCACTGACCCTGGCAGCAGCACTGACGGTTTTCTTGGCTTGCATCGTGCGCACATCAGGTGGGAATTAAAAAAAAGTTAACACTCTCAAGGCGTTAATGGCGTAATGCAGTTAAGTCATCGAGTTAGAAATTCCAACACCGCATCCTCCCTGCACAATCAACGTGGTGCATCCATGTTATTTAGTAGTGGTTAGGGTTTGCAGCCATTTCCTTGTGTTTACTACCACGGTATGTCCAAGTTCTCCCACACACTTTGGACAATATTTCATTTTAGCAGGCTAAACGGCTTAAATGCTCAACTAACTTTATTTACAAAGATTTATGCTTAACAACCCAGTTCTTTTTGAAAATTGATTAATTGACATTTATCAACAAAAGTGCACATTTGTTCCTTCTAGCCTCTCAAATGTGAGGCTGCTTTTCTATCGGTTTTCTATCATTGAAAATTAATATCTTTGAGTTCAAAGATTTGGCTTTGGGCTGTAAGAAATTATGACAGACGCATTTCAAAGGATCAATTGAAAAAACCATGGACAGAGTAACTGATGATGAAAATAATAATTCTTTTGCAGACCAACTAGGATTTCATTCTAAGGGGAAATTCTTCAACTGCTAACCTTTTCCTGGAGTCCAATAACGTGAGACATTTTAAGACTTCTTTATTCCTTAAATTCAAGACCTTTTCAGACTATTTAAAAGGGCTCACAAAAATCTTGAAACAATCCCCAGAACTCCAGTCTAGAGTCCTTTTAGTTTCAACTCTCTGTCAGTTTGTCTGTCTGCGTCTGTGTGTCGGGCCTTCCCGCAGTCTGGCCCAGATCCTGCTCAAATTGGATTTGAAGCCATTAGTGTCCCAACTCAAAGCATATGTTCCAAGTTGCTGAGCATTTCATTTCACTAGACGACGATGAGGGGGCCGAGGAAAAGAAGAAGAAAAAAAAATAAATACACAGACGGCGCAGAAAAAATAAACCAGACACAAACAGGGCTGGACAGAGTTTTCGCTCACTTACAGACAAGAGAGACGTCCCATGCGCCAAAAAAAGCCCACTTTGACTTCAGGGTCACGTTACTGAGCATTAGATTGGGACTACCACTGTGTGTGTGTGTGTGTGTGTGTGTGTGTGTGTGTGTGTGTGTGTGTGTGTGTGTGTGTGTGTGTCTGTCAGTCTGAGTGTGAAAATGCTCTACCCGCATGTTTTCATATGCGGTTCAGAGAGCGATACCTTCCACACCACACAAAAGGCGCTGCTGTACTCCATCACAGAAATCTAAATATTCTGTCTGGGGGTGGGGAGGGGGCATTAGAGCAGGGATTATATTTCAAATGGCAGGCAACCCCCTCACTTGAGATTTTTTTCCTCTCTCTTTGCTGTCAGAGAAGCAACAACTTTATTTATGTCCAAATACTGTGAATGCAGTGAGCGAGAACCCCCAAGCAAGTTGGATCATTATCTGTCAAATCTAAACAAGCCTTTACTTTCCCAGAACAGAACGTGTATTCTATAAGCACTTAAACATAGCGGGGGGATGGGCTTATAGGACTGTGTGTGTGTGTGTGTGTGTGTGTGTGTGTGTGTGTGTGTGTGTGTGTGTGTGTGTGTGTGTGTGTGTGTGTGTGTGTGTGTGTGTGTGTGTGTGAGAGAGAGAGATCCTGGGGTTCCCAGTCTGAGTTTAAGAATGGCAGGGTAAAACACTGCAGGCTCTGTGGAAGCCAGGAAACAGCCTAATGTATTTATCCAAACACATATCTACTGAGAGGCCCCACGGCTTCAACACATCCCCTTCCAACAGGGGCTTCACCTCCAAAAACTACCACAGTGAAAATAGGGAAAAAGCAGGGCTGCACAATATGGGAAAAAAAAAAAGGGGTGGGATTATACCGATTATTTAGATAAACGTTTTGATTATTTCGTCCAAGTTTGCACCTTAAACACACATTTTTTATTGCTGCGTTTCTCAGAGCAGCAGAAGCTGGAAGATCGTGTTGTCGGACTCTTAATATACCTAATAAAAAGCTGTATTTTTTATACAATATCATCCCCAATCTGCTCTTGTTTGTGTTGCCTGGAATAGAACTAAGCTGTCTCCAGATGACAGATGATCATCTACTTTTAGAGACTTGTGCGTTTTGCAGGATTTTCCTCCCAAACATCAGGCAGATCCATTCTTTTCCCACTTTGCTTGTTTCTCCATTCTCCTACAAATAGGTTTTTATGTAAGGTTTCTCTGCTGTTGCTGCTTCTCCTAATGAACAACGCTTAAGGTCAACTGGTGCAACACCGCGAAATAAAAGGCTTAGATGAACCTGACGAAGACTTTCCAGGGAACTGAAAATAAAATCTGTCAATCATAGAAGCATAAAATAATAATAAATCCAGAAATAAGCAGTAACATTTTAGGAACAATGGAACCTTGCAGAGGTAAAATGTTTAAATGTTTTAGAAAAATATAGTTTGTACTACCTATGATTTGCCGTGTTGAAAAGAAAGAATTGAAGGAGCCTCTTCAAACATCAAACTAGAATCTGGTTGGTGAATCCTGTGCTGTCTGCCATGTTTTAACCTTGATTCATATCGAAGCATTTGGCCTGATTTATTGCCATCTTTGTCATCCATTAAAATGGACTGACGTAACACAAACAGCGAGGTGACCTCGTCTCCTTTTCCACATCAGAGGAACTGCACTCGCTGTGCTGGCAGCCCTGCTCACAGCTGAGGAATCCCAAAACAACACAGTGGCAGGCACAATACTGTGAACACTGCCAACAACGGGACGAAGGTAAGAGTCCAATTCAGCTGTTTACACCATTCCATAATTTGACCATCCCCCCAAAATAATCCTGTTTACATGAACATGATTATCCAGACAGAGTGGTGGGAATCGGAGTGTTTGAGGTAAACAAAACAAAAAAACTTGTTTGCCAGATGTTGTTGCTTCCCAAAGCAAGAGTTTGGCTGGCTGCTTTTCAGCCCATCAGTCTGCTACGCTGCGACCCAAATCTTCCTCCAGCTCCAATCTATCCAACGGTTGTCTAAAAAGGTCTTCTTTACGACGTTTATGCATCTGCCTGATCGCTGGGTCTCGGTTCTCGATTAAAAAAAAACGATTCACAGTATGTAAATGTAGTTACTTTTCCCCATGTGACTGCAGTAGACACACAATTTAAAAGAAAAGAAACAATGTAGCTTGATATTACTTTATATGTCTTCATACAAAAATAAAAACATCTGCAACTAAAAACTGCAAAGTGCCAAGCTCTGGCCAGCTTTCAAATACATTTAATTCAAGTATAAAATAAAACTGTTAAATAAAAAGAGCTTTTTGTTCAGAGTACGGTGGGAGTTTAGAGCATTGAAAGATTTAGAAACGGTTCTTCTTATGATTGTGACAACAGCGCCCAGGCGTCAGTGTGAGTTCGACGCAGCGCCATCTATGGGAATTGCGAGCTAAACTCATTTCAGGGCAATAGTATACAAGCCATTACAAAACGAAAAATAATAATAATAAAAATGTAATCGGTAGAGCTTGAATCGTGATACGAATGTGAATCTGTGATTTTTTTGCACACCCCTAGTTAACATGTTCTCAGCACACGTGCAACCTGACTGCCCTTTGTCCAAAAAAAATTAGCGTGGATCTAAAACAGCCGAAATTGACAAACAAATCCACTATCATGACAATAAAAACCCCACACAGGCAACACTCTGGTGCTCTCCTTCAGTCTCTTACTGTCCCTGCTGCAGCTTAACTTTTTACACAACACGCTCAGTGAATACAAAAACATCTCCAGCTCTAATTGGGAGAAGACACAAAGCATTCAAACATGCAGCTGTGTATTAATATCTGTCCGCAGATGAAACACACAGCGCTCTGATGAGTGTGTGCGTGGCGAGGGCTGTCAGGTCACAGCACTCTGACCCACTAACAAGAGGCAGATTGTAACTACATCAGACAAGAGCTACGCTAAGTAACTGGTCTGATAAATAAATAAAAAGAGCGCCCTAATGCGGACAAAGCGTTCATGCACCACAAACAATAACAGTCTCATAGGTAACAGAGGCGAGACGTCCGCGACGCACGACAGGGAGGACAAAACGTCAGAAAAGCTTTTATTCAAATCTGCGTGAACCATGGAAAGCATTTAAGTTTTGTGTGATTGTGTAAATGTTGCCCATTTTTACAATGTGACTTCTGTGTTTTAAACAATATGGTTCACCTGCCACACTCACTGCAAACGTTTTTTTAACCAGTAATATTTAATTTCCTTAAATGTAACACAGTACAGTTTGTGCAGTTTTTGGTCTCTGCCTGTTCTCAAAGTGTGTCCTCGATAGCCATTAGCCACCGTACCACAAGCTTGAGCCAATTATATCAAACTATAAACAAAGACTCCGCATCAAACAGGCTCCTGATTGGCTTCCTGTTGCAACTCAAAAATCTCTGAATTTCTGCTTATTTTCCCCCCAGTCAGGATTATTATATCTTCTACAATGTGTTTAACACGTCATACAAAACCAGCCTTAAAACACCAAAACATAAAATGTGAAATAAAATAAATGAATCAAGACCTAAAGACCTGGGTGAGTGTATGTTTAAAAGTTACAGGTGTTACATGTGTGTGTGTGTAACAACACCTTTGTTGATTAATTCTGATTTTAGTTTACATGGCAGGTGATGCACAGTGTGTATGTGTGTGAGCACTTACATGTGGACATGTGGAGGTTGGAAGCGGCTCTGGTTGATGTTGTAATGTGTGAAGGCCTGTGTGGGGTTGGAGCTGTACTCGTCCACCGTGATGGTCACTTTGCCATGAGCCATCCTTCCGCCGTTTGGACATGAGACGCCGTTCGTTCACCGGGATTCAGCAGCGAGCCGTGCAGCGGTCATCCTTCAGAGCCGCTCAAGAAGCCCAGGAAGTCTCCCAGCAGCAGCAGCAGCAGCAGCGACCCGGCCGACCAACGCGACCACGACACACTGCAGTCTGCACCGACAGGAGCAAAGAGACACACACACACACACACAAATCAGCTGCTTTAAAAACAAGACCACAAGGCATGCACCCACTTCTGAATACACTAGTCGGAAGGTCTTTTACGTAAGAAGAAAGTAGGAAAAAAATGTCTGAATAAATTCATTCAAATGCATTTTTGACTCCGAGCACAAGCAGAGTACACATCAAGTAAGGAGGAGATCTTTTTTCTAATTATTTCCAATCACAATGTTCATTGTGATCAATACTTTACGCTACAATTGCAGTTTTCTTGTTTGGTTTCAGAGAGCTCAAACAAGAACATAACTCTTTTTTGCTGTGCTACAATTTGATTTTGGAATACTTAAATTCCCCAAACTGCTCAACAAACCATTCTTAATAAAATCCTAATTAGAAAAATGCAGTGAGGTAATTTAAATATAATTAGCAGATTCATTCTAGCTTTTCAAACAATATGGCATTACGTTAAGGGATTAGAAATTCTTTCAAAACCTAAACACTGGACTGTTAAGGCAACAATTTACAATCTAGAAGGCTTTTTAATTGCTGCTCATAATCCAGCTGGTTTTAATGCAAACTAATATATTCAAATGTAAAAAAAATAAATAAAACTAAAATGACTGCAGCATGGCCTCTAAGGCATTAACCCTGTTGAAAGCTGCAAGTATAATTCTCTGCTGGTGATCAAATATGTTGCAAAGCATTCAATAATACAAAAAGTTCGTCACAATGCATGCACAAAACAGATCTGACAATTTACCCTGATACACACAAAAATAAAGCAAAGTTCTGCTTTACTTATTCCAGGCCTGGTGCTCCAATCGTAAAATGAACCAGGATCAATCTATCTGTCAACTGAACTTTGCATAGCAGTACATTAATGACTAGATTAGGTAAAAACACACATTCACTTCTTAAATTCTGGAGGGAAAAAGCAGCTATAATGCTGCACAACAAGTGTAGCGTTTGCATCTTCAGTGCTCACTCACCGGGCTTCGCTGTGTGTCTCCTTGCAACCCTGAGCTTCCCTTCTGTCTGACCTCCCTGACTGATAGTAAAGTGGCCACTGTGGGCTTTTTATACCAGACCTCCTGATGCAGCCACAAGCACAAGAAAAAGGGGAAAAAAATGCTCTCAATTTAACGGACGTATTTTTGGAGGGTAATCAGCAGCTCTGGAGTTCATTTGATGGTTAAATCCAGTGATGCAGTTTGGAGTTAAAAAAGAAAATCTGTGACCTCCAGTTGTTGAATATGTTGAAGCAAACAACCTCCCAACCAAAAACTGTCCTATTTTCACAAAAGCATTGATTGATGTTATCTGGGTCAGCTGGATGCTACTTTCTATGATATGTGCTATGAATTTAAGTCAGAAAGATTTATGCCAGCCTAGAAAAAGAAAAAGGTGGGTAAACTCAATTCCTGCACACACACAAAAAGAAGCTCTTTACATTGCAATGACATTATTCCAACTCCACTGAATCCTGGCTGCACAAGAAACAAGTTGGCAAATCTTCCTGGTCCTTAAAAAAAAAAGAAGAATCTCACTTCAATTAAAAGCTGATATGTCAGATGCCTTGAACACACTTCACCTCATTTCTCCCAAGGCAAAATCTAAAACCTGAAGTACTACTGCTGCTGCTGCTTCACGGAAAATGTGCTCTCTTTTTTGTGCAAATGCAGGCCGATTTGTGTGCAGCATGCTTTACCACAGTGTGCACTCGGTGTGTGTGTGTATATATATATATATATATATATATATATATATATATATATATATATATATATATATATATATATGTGTGTGTGTGTGTGTGTGTGTGTGTAACTCGCCTTGCTCGCCTGTCTGTCTCTACCTTGTGGCTACAGTAGCAGCAACTAGCTCTGTAGCTTAGCTTGCTAAACCTGCCCTGGCAATGGATTTTTTTTTTTATTATGCAGGCTGTAGCTTCGTACCGAGCTGCTTTTCAATAACGGTGGTGCACACACACATTCTGTCAGCCCTGTCCTTGAATATACAGAGCCCCCCCGATACACACCATATAGCTAACTTCACGAGTAGAAATCACTCCTGGGTAAGCAGAGAGGGTAAAAGGCGAATAAATTGACCCTTTCTGATACCATGCGTAATATACACGATGTGTGCTATGCGCTTCTTGCTGTTAACAGCTTTCAGAAATGTACACAAAAAGAAAGGAGGTCGGTGCAATCCTGAACTCTGCTCCTGAAATAATAAAAAAACACCCAAAGGTGGTCAGTGTCACGGCACCGCCGCGCTAACCTCTTGCTCGTCCTCGTAAATGACAAGCCACCTTTTAACCGACGGCTTTGTGTCAGAAATTTATTTTTTCCCCCTCACTCCCTCTTCGGTTTTCAAAGCAAAGCGGAAAGGTTGCTCTACCTTCGTCGTGTGGGTTTTTTTGTGCGTTTTTTATCTGGCCGGAGAAAGAGTGTCGGGTCGGGGTCGCCCTCTACGCGGCGGCGGCGGCAGCAGCAGCAGCAGGAGCGGCGGAGAAACGCGGGTCCATGCGGCAGCAGCAGGAGAGCGGGTAGATTCCTAGCGGCCGTCCAGGGGTTGCGGCAGTCTGAGTGGATAGGGCAGAACCTTCGACCCGGCGGGACCTCGGCTGGCTCCCGTGGAAAGAACCAAGACAAGAGAGCGAAGGGGAGTAGAGTCGGAATGGAGGGCGAGAGACACTGACAGACAACAGGAGAGAGAGAGAGAGAGAGAGAGAGAGCAGCCTCGGTCTGACGGAGGGGGAGCCGGAGTGCAGTGAGTCGGAGCTGCCACTGGGGTCAGAGAGCAGAGAGAGCAAGAGCGAGCACAACCCCCGCCACCTCCCGTGCGCGCGCCCTGACCGGCGGGCACACGCGCGAGAGGGAGGGAAAGGAGGAGTGGGGAGGAGAAGCAGAAGGAGGAGGGCGTTCGCGCAGTCCCGCGCTACCTCCGTGCTGCATTCACTAACTGTCGGAAATTGCGGGATTTTGTTGAGATACACTGAACACACGACAGCGACTTGAGCCTAAATGAATTAACTTAAGCATGGGGCGGCTTTTTGGGGGGTAATGAAGCCAAAATGCTTATGGATACATATATTCATTTTTTTATATAGCCTATTTATAATATTAGTACACATGTATTATAACTTTCATAACGGGTTATATGTTGTAACTAATAACTAATAAAAATGGCTTTATTTAAAAGCTTTATTAATGGACGTTTTTGTTCTTTTAACCCCAAGTTGTTTAGCATACGTGTTTGTTTTAAAAAATGTACAGTTGAGTTGTCACATATTTTCACTTTCAATAAATTATTAGTACCACTTAAACATAATGCATTCTTTATAAAGGGGTCAGGTTGTAACTAATAATTAATACGTGTTTTAGTTAGTTGATAAATACATTTTAAGGTAACCCCAAGTAACTCAGAATAAATGTTAGTTACCAAAGCGATTATGTAGCCTGTAGTTGAGTTGTCACATATTTTCTCTTTCAATAAATTAATAGTTTCCCTTACTAATTATTTACTTATAAGTTGGATGGCTTTATAAAAGCTGAATAATGAATGAATGAATGAAGGCTTTATTTCGAACATGTAAAAAAAAAGGATTATTACTGTTCTATATAGCATTAGTAAATTATTTATTAACCATTAATAAAGCCATAAGTTACTTATGAACGCTTTATCAAGAGTGCCATATTTTAAAAAGTGGCACCAAATCTGTTAAAATATCTTCAACTAGCCTTATTTGCACTTCCTCTTTGTTTAAAAAAAAAATTGCATATGAGTTTTGAGTTCTCGATGGCAAACCCCAAACTCGCCCTTCAATATCCATCCTACTGATTACTTTCATCATGCTGGAAACACTGAGAACAGAGACGTCCACCCAGGCTCCTAAATTGACTGTTTTTCCTCAGTATCGTCCGTATCGTGTGTCTGAAGAAAGGTTTTCCTGTGGTAGGCTGTGAGGCTTCATGACATGGCATAATAAGAAGGTTATTGATTTTCTCCCATGAAATCTTATGCAGTATTCAATATTGTGGTTGCTGCACCTTGAACTCAGCATACACCGCCTCGTTTGTAAACCAGCACACATGCTGAAACTAATTGATTGTCTTGGTCTTGATGGACACTAACGGTGAAATCCTGACACAATAGATACATTTTTAAATTGGACTTATTGTAATAATCGGGGCATCTGAACAACGCAGACATGGGCTTACTGTTTACTTGAGCATCAACTAACATACTGAAACACTGTACGTTAATTCAGAACTAGTGTTGACCTGGAATATTTCTTCATTAGATCACAGATGTGTGGGAAAACGGTGCCAGAGTGTAGAAGGTGTTGTAAAATATATGATTAGAAGACAACGCAGCCCCTTTGGGTTCACAAGTAAACAATACTAATGAGTACCTGTGGGAGTCCTTCACACAACCTGAAATGGGGCAGCACAGTTTCCAAACTTTCATGCAACTTGGATGACTGGGTGTAAAAAAATAAAAAAAACAGCATCCAGATCATCAGGGTTTAACTCCTTGATTATCAATTCATTAAATTATAAATGAAGTCTGGGAGAAAGACGGTCTTGATTTTGTTTCATAAGTGTTGAAAAGTACCATATTTTCTAAATATTTCTTTCTTACAGTATGCAGAAATAACAGAGGTTCAATTCAAATTGTGGTTTCCTGTATTTAAAGTACAATGCAGCCTGTCATAAACTTAAAGGTGCCCTGCCACACGTATTTCATTACTTTGTGGTAATGTCTGAAGTTCTACCATGGACTCTGTAACATTTTTTGTGGAAAAAATCCCTTGGTTACCTTGTTTCAAGCCATTCTAGTTTGGTATAGAAAGCCTGCAGGAAGACTCAGCTCGATTTCTGCCAGTTCTCATTAATATTCAACAAGCTAAGCTGCTTGAATCTGATTGGCTAACAGCTAGCCAATGAGAGCCTGGCTGTCAGCATCCTTTACCCAGCGCAACTGGACAAGCTCATGAATAGTAATGAGCTCAGGCAACATGATGTCAGACTGACCAGCTTTTGTAATTGGCCTGATTTCTCCACTTAATTCTTTTCAGTGGCTAGAGCTGACAGAGGAGCTAGCAGTTCATTTTCACATTCACGACATAACACAAACACATATTGACCTAACATATTTAAAAAAATACAAAGAAAAACGGTTTTGTGTGGCAGGGCACCTTTAAAGGGCTGTTTACTAGTTTTCTGACCTTTCGACTCCAGTTTTTTTTTCTTGTGGCAACCTTTCTGTATTGAGGTTGTATCTTACAAAGTCAGCAAACAGCTTTACTGTACTTTTAACCAGAGATGATAATATCAGTTTGTCGGTCGGTGGGTCACACTGAAATATCTCAACAACAACTGGATGAATTGCTTGAAATTGTGTACAAAGATTCCTGGTCCCCAGAGGTTGAAGCCTGCAGGCTTTCGTGATTCCATGGACTTTTTAACTATAGCGCCACCAGGATGTTGACATTTTTGGTTTGGTGAAATTACATCTTTTGGATGGACTGCTATGAAATGTGGTTCCCAGACGATGAATCGGGATGGCTTTGGTGAATCGCTGACTTTTCATTTAGCACCACCAGCAGGACAGTGAAATATCTCTAAATGTACTAAATTGATTGATTGGCACAAATTGCAGACATTCATGTTTTCCAAAGGATAAATCATAATGACTTTATTGATCGTCCGACTTTCCCTCAATGAGGTTCACATTTGTGGTTCGCAGTGAAATGTCTCGACAGCTGTTGGATGGAATACTATGCAATTTGGTGCAGACGTTCACGGTCTTTGTGAACTTTGATGACCCCCTGACTTTTCATCAAGTGGCATCATTAGGTCCAAATTTCACCAATACTTTGGACTTTGGTTAATTTATAAAACAGTTAACAATGAGCATTACATTATAACACAGTTACTAGCGAGGCTGTAGACTTGTAGTCTTTATCCACCCATGGTGCAGTCTCCAAATTACTTCCAAACATTACTTCTTAGACAATGTTGGTGTCATGATTATTTATTCTATCGTAGGTAATGACATGTCATATCTACAGCACATTCAAAACTGTACTCCACATGTGCATCACATCTGCACAGAATGAATAAAAACAGCTTTGAACTTAAGTATGCACTCTGTATGACGACAAGGCTAACATTAGCTTTCTCAGAAGCTACTATTCATGCCCTTGTGTTGTTTATGATGGTACAGCTATCACGCATGGTGTCCAGCCCTCATTTTCCATTAATTCTCTGTGACTAAACTTGATACTATTATATACTATTAGTTTTATGCATTGTATTTTAGTATTATGAGCCCTGCACATGGATTACAGTTTTCATTGCATTAACTATCTTTGTGAAGGAAGAAGTATAGTGCTAAAAAGAAGAAAAAAAAAAAAAGAGAGTACAATTGGATAACTTTCTTTCTTTGGTCTTCATTAATTAATTGGAATGATTCCAGGAACTATTCATAAATAACTTGGTGGAGAAAACCAACTACAGACAAACTTTAAATAATGGATGATGATTTAAATGCTGCCTCTTTTTTCCCTCTGCTGAGCGACCTTTGTATAAGTGATGTTGGACTCCAAGTTGTCCTGATATAGAAAATAACTCTTCTTCTCATCAGATGTTCTTCGTCTGCTCATTGCCCATTATTTTCTTATATCAGGACGCACAGGACTCACTTATGTGCTGTAAATTGACTTATTCATTGTTCATATGTACAGTTCTCATTTCACTCCACTCTGCTATAATCCTGTAAAACAGTTTTGCTGTGTGGCCACAGAGCGTTTTGGCAACTTAAATCAAACATAGGCAACCCTGTCTCCTAAAAATATGTTCCCTAACTAAACTGCATTCTTAATTAAGTTTTGAAGGAAACTTCTTTTCTCCCGGATTACGCGTCCTCGAAACAAACCTACTTCTTTAGGTTCAGGCAACAAAACAGTTAGGTTTAGTTAAAGATGACGGTTTGGGTTAAAGTAAGTTTGTTATGTAACTGAGTTAACTAAGTTACGTAGCCTACATTAAGTTAACTATGTTACGTATGTGACATATATTAAGTACGTTACACACGTGACGTTAGTTTAGTATGTTACATAAATTAAGCACGTTACATAGTAAGATTAAGTTAATGTTGAGTTTTTGACCATCCATCCTTCCTTCTGTCCATCCATCCTTCCATCCATCCATCCATCCATCCATCCATCCATCCACCTATCCATCCATCCATCCATCAATCATCCATCCATCCATCATCCACCAACCCACCTATCCATCCATCCATCAATCATCCATCCATCCATCCATCCATCCATCCACCTAACCACGTATCGATCCATCCATCCATCCATCCACCTACCCACGTATCCATCCATCCATACATCATCCATCCATCCATCCACCCACCCACCCATCCATCCATCCATCCATCCATCCATCCATCCATCCATCCACCCACCTATCAATCCATCCATCCATCCATCCATCATCCTCCCACCTACCCACCCATCCATCCATTCATCCACCCACCAATCCATCCATCCATCCATCCATCCACCCATCCATCCATCCATCCATCCATCCATCCACCTACCCACGTATCCATCCATCCATCCATCCACCTACCCACGTATCCATCCATCCATCCATACATCCATCCATCCACCTCCCACGTATCCATCCATCCATACATCCACCCACCCACCCACCCACCCATCCATCCATCCATCCATCGATCCAACCTCCTCCATACGTGGACTTTAATTAGAAACCCATTCGTGATACGTCAAAAACAAACATAATTTAGGACAAAATACATTTTCCTTAAAACTTAATTGAGAATGCAGTTAAGTTGTATGGGAACTTATTTTCTGTGAGACAGAGCTGGTATTATACAAGTCAGAAGACTCTCAGTAAGGACCAGAGGCTTAAAATGTTCAATTATGTACCACATGATCCATGCCCCATTATCAATATCTAAAGTATGATAGAACTGATATTTTCAATTATTGCTATTTAGACAACACAATTGCATTACAATAAATCTTTTTCATTTTTTCTGTAGGATATTTTTCTGCTTTAGGAAGATAAATGATAACATTGAATTGCTGCCCATCACTGAATTCAGCAACGATTCAAATCAGTCAAGGGGATGAAAAAAAGAAAAGAATTAATTTGTCAGTGCCAAGGCTATACCTTTTAATATACTGATGGGATTTCTGATGAAAAAAGGCTGTGTGGGGACAGTCCATAATGGACTCATCTGAGGGACTCTGCCACATTTACATGTCTTCCAGTTGAGGCAGAGCCTGCTTTTTCTAATTTTACTGACATGCTTCAATTTCCCAGGCCCATCAGCCTGCTCCCCACTGCCACAACAGCCCTGCGAGTCATTTCCATTTGACTTTTCTCTTATCTGCTTAAAAAAAAAAAAAAAAAGCATTTTCCATCTACTAGCCGGCGGGTGTTAATGTGAAAGCAGGGTTTGAGTTTGATGTGGAGAGGCCACATTTAAACATTTGACCAGCGTTTGTTCTCCTGGCTGCATATAGAAAACTGATGATAGATAGGAGACCAAATGTCACAGAAGAAATGGCTTTTGCCATGAATGTTTTATTCAGCCCCGTGTCGCAGCGATCACATTTATACAATAGAAAATGTAAATGTTATGCAGAGCGTTAAGAAAACCACTATATATTTTATGACCTTCTATAAAAGAGGGTAAAATGACTTTCCATCCAAATAAGGTAGAAATGAAACACATATTTAATGAGAGTGGGAAATAGGAGTGTGAGCTTTTTCAGGAGGCAGAGGGTGATATTCACTTAACCTGCCGGCTGAGGCGGTTCAACGGCTCTAACCTGCACAGATTTATGCCTGTCTTTGGCTGTGCCTGTCTTCCCTGCCCGCCATGTGGATAAATAAAATGGAGGCCTGTCTGTCTAAGAGGACCATCCACAGACAGGCAGGAGTTGGGGTTTTTAAATGTTAATGTCATTCAGATTTATGGTAGGCAGATAGATGGTTGCTGAGGGTATGGCAGGCTAGATACTGTTTATGTCATTGAAATGCACACAGAAATGCCCCTGAGCCTTAGCAGCACAGCTGAAGACCGAGCTGCCGTCGGCACCATGCATGTGTTTACAAATGAACAGAAAATTGAATACAATCAGTAGTACAGTTTTCTTTTCTTTTTACTTTTTTTTTTGCTCAGACTGGTCGTTATCAGCTAGAAAAAAAAAAAATCGGAGCAATATACAAGATAATTCTATTAGCACACAAAGTGCTTTTGTCCAGTGGAGCTTGAAGAGAAAGAGAGAGCAAGAGGGTAGGGGAGAAGAAAGGCGAAGAGAGAGCACACTGGCATGAAAGCCAAGTGTATTAATTCTCCTCCCATTCTCCTGCTGTGTTGTGATAGACTGAGTAATATGCAGGCTCACTTTCTATGCCAAAGGCTAGACGAAGGCTCTCTCTCTGAGTCAGTCCCTCTCTGCCTCGCTTGCTCTCCGTCTCTGTCTTTTCAGCCCTTTAAACTTTAGCAATGTGGAAATGTAAAAATAAAACAATCATTTAATCATTTCTCCTGAGATCCAGATTCACCCCAAACCATTCAAAACAATGCCTGCCTAGGCTTCTTCACTCGCTCTCTCCTGTCTCCCCTCTTATTCTCTGCATGTGTGTGAAATGGTCGATACAGTATAAATTAGAACAGCGAACCACGCTGGCTTCCATGTGGAGTGACTGTGTATTAAATCACGTTAATTGATTGGCTGAAGTTCAGAGGAGGACAACACGTTTGTCCTCAGCTGCTCCGTTGAAGTGGCTCCTGCTCGTTTCAGGCGACGACCTCAACACCTACACTCTCCATTAATCCACTGTCACTGCTTTTTATCGCCGTAGTAACTTTCTCCATCCTCTGCTTGTGTTTGCCAAGAACCCCCATGTGCAATACCACGACTCAAAGCCTTAATTTAGGCCTATATACAGTATGCTGTATCCCAATTCCATAATAAGGTTTTGTTAGGTTTACATAAAGATTGTCAGCGTCGCAGATTCAATTCAGTTGATCTTTGACTATGCTTTTGATGACAAATTAATAAATTGTGGACCATGCAGCAGAAAGTACAGTACAACTTGCCTGCACCAAATTCAAAGAATATTTACACTGCTACATTTCAACAGTCATTCAGTGTGCCAACTATGTTTCCTTCTTTTAAAATTAAAATACAGCTCATTTGAATTCTTGTTGCACACATACAAATAACAGGAACTGGTTACATTTGGACACATTTACTCTCCAAAATGCATAAATAGATCTATAGAATCCACTGGGATTTGGTTCACATTTTAGAGGAAAATATTTGACTCAATATAGTTTGAGATGTGGCCTATTTATTATATTCACATTATGCTTTCGGCGTCGAAGTCATTATGCATTATGCTTACATCTCTGAGTTTCATGTTTTAAATATTGTACACATTGACTCAATTGATATGCTCGACCCATGGATGTACTATAATAATGGGTTACACCTGGGTTGAATCAAGTGAAGTCTATTATATGAACCTTATTAGTCACACGTTCAGTATCACCTAATGAAGATATGTTGAAACGTCGTAATTTTACTTAATCAAAGTTTTTGTGGTTAAACAACCTAGCAATAATAATAATTCTTATTGCTGAGAGGTTGTTTAATAGTGTGTCTGGTTTATGTATTTAAATGAGTTGAACAAAATATTAAAAACGCCTCACAATAAAATGTTGTCTTTGCTCGGTTCAACAGTTTCCAGTCGTCAGGCAGGGAGGGAGTGAGAAGGACGAGGAGAGGATAACGACGGGATAAAAGCATGTCAGCAGGTCAGCTGTTCAGACAGTGAGGGTTGAACTTCCAAACGACGAGACTCACCCAGAAAACAGAGCGACAGAAAGATGGCAGAGACATCGGATAAAAGACAATGAACACAACAATAGCAGAGAGAGAGAGAGAGAGAGAGAGAGAGAGAGAGAGAGAGAGAGAGAGAGAGAGAGAGGAGACACTCAGAGGAGAAGGAGAAGAAAAAAGTCAAATTAATGTGTGAACAGACTGATAGGCGAGATTAAATGAAAAATTCACCCTGAAACATTGTTTATTCAGATCGTGGGCATGCACTGTGCATTTCACTTTGTTCTTTGGTGTATTTTTGTGTTTTCGAGTCAGTACTGCCAAAGATACTGGGCTTCCATTTGTTTCCCAATGATGAATGTAACGCAGCCTTGAGAGTCTTCTTTAGAGCATGGATGTATTATGAGAACTGTGCTGTGTCTCAAATCACTTCCATGGTTACTCATTTGATATTCCCTGTATAATAAATATTCAATAATTTGCTCTATAGTTGCACATTGGTGAATCATCATTAGCATCAAAATAAAAGTAATTTTGTAAGTCACATCCAACAAAGATGAAGCATTGCATGGCTTTAAGCTAAAAGTAACGTGCATGCTGTGGAGAATTTCCTTTCAGTGTGTGAACGTTTGAAGGTTATGTGTGGTGCTTAAAGTGTCACACAAAGATGTGACAAATAAAACCAGACTGTTGATTGAATAAAATGGAGGAAAGTCAACTAACTAGTGCACAATGTAGCAAAATAAAGAGTAGGGATGCACCGAACCCAGAGTTTGGTTCGGAATTTTGGGATTTTTGACGGAGTTCGGGTACTGCCGAACGTTAGAATTTTTTTCGACCGAACCGAACGGTACCAATGACGCACCCATGACAGAGCTGCAGCTCCGCCATCTTGGACTGAACTATCTTGTTACTTCACTACTCTTTTTAGAGTTACGTGGTCGACGTAATGACGTAGTTGGAGCTAGACGGAATGCAGAAGCAACCTAGCAACGGCAGTAGGCTGTGAGAAACTGAAAATGGAACTTGTGAGCAGAAAAAGTGTTGTTTGGCAGTACTTTCAGTCAAAAGAAGGCCATTCAAGTCGAGCTACATGTTCAATTTGCAATGCCGATTGGTCTCGTGGTGACGAGGACCCTAAACAATACACAACATCGCCGCTGTTAAGGCATTTGCGTATGAAACAACCGAAAGAATACGAGTTGTGCATGAAGGAATCTCCAGACAGCAGCCTAAATGCAGCAACTTCAGGTACGGCAAAGGAAGGACAGTCACAGCTAAAAACTTGTGTTAACCAAATGAGTCTTCCTACAGCGGGAGCGGAGCGACCGAACGGCTGGCTGCTACTCGTTAGCTAACGGTAGCTTTTATAATTCCACCCACCCAACGTGCCTTCATCATACACTGGTTAGCAAAAGTTTGCAAAACAAAATTGTCACTCATCTGGCGATAGCGATGTACTTTCCTACGATGTGAATAGAGCGTGGGGGTAGCCTACTTTATGGGATTATAAATCTAAAAGGCTAATATTTTGGATATTGGTTGGATCTTGAGATAGGGTAAACATAGGCCTTGTCAAAAATAGTTTTTCCCACTTGTGTGCCAGGCATAATGTTGCCTATTGTTTTTTATTTTTTACAGTTAAAATACAGTGAAAAAGGCACTGCTGTGGATGTTGTTTACTTCATTAATGTGTTTACTGTGTTAAGAATGGGAGTAGGGTTCAGTTCGGTATGTGGTTCGGCAGAATCTTAACCAGTGGGTTCGGTATTCGGCAGAACCCCAAAAATCTGGGTTCGGTGCATCCCTAATAAATTTGGATTTGGATAAAAATGGATTTCATCCACTACAACATTCATCACAAACCATTCCGTATTCAGGAAAGTTTCATTGATAGTATTGGTAGTGTTCGTTGTCATGAACACCCTGTTCACACTCACACTCACACACATTCAAATCTGTTCACCACTGAACAGCTCCACTGGAGCAGCTGGGGGGTAAGTGCTTTGCTCAACGGCACCTCTGCAATGGTAAAGAGGGAAGGTAAATAGCTCACTGCTAGACATGCACATGTAGCACTGACTAGTCTCGCTTTGCCAGACCTTCCTCCACTGTGGTGCTGCGGAGGAGGGTCTGGCTGGTCCACACAGCATTCTGGGATGGGAGAAAAACGTGCTATGGTTTATAAGCATTTCATTAAACCCATCCCAATCGTCTTGGGCAGTGCTAAGCGCTGGACGGAGCAATGGCGCCTTTGCAAAATAGCCTCTGGAAGGAACTTGTTTTGGTGGAACGTGTACGTTCAAAGGTTGTTTTAGTCGTACAACAGAAAACTCAGAAATAGACAGATAGTCTAGCTAGCTGTTTTTGATGGTTTTGTTTAGACACTCAAAGCACTCAAAAAGGTTGAAGTCAGGGAAAGATCACGGTCTTGATTGAATACAGAAAAAGGGACTTTATTCTGAAACACCATGTTTTTATCAACATCTAACAAAAACCATGATCTTTTCTAACCTAAACTTAATTGCTTCTCACTCTGGTCTCTGGATTCTAAGTCTGGTGCTTTGTATGCGCAACATCCACCTCATCCTACAGAGGGGGAGCAAGAAGTAATCAGATATTTTACTAAAGTAAAAAGTAACAATATCACAGTGTACAAATAGTAAAAAAAAAAAGTAAAATTCCTGCATACTTAAAAGTAATATCATCAGCATATACTCAAAGTACCAAAAGTAAAAGTATCAATGCAGAATAGTGCACTTTTTCTAACAATATGTAATATTCAAGTATATTTATTGATGCATTAATTAATTAATGTGTTCATCACGTTAATGTTGCAGCTGGTAAAGGTTGAGCTAATATAGATTACTTTATATACTGCTGTGTAGCTCGTAAATTTCCCTGCACTCAGTTTTATCTTATTTTAAAGTGCTGTAGTACAACTAGCAGAAGACAAGTTATAATTGAGGTAAGTTTTGAGACACTACCTTATTTAATATTTTAATTAATAAATATTTTAGTTGTATCTCTTTTCGGTGTTGTAATTTGTAGACGCTCCATAAGCACTCGTCTTACTGCTGTCTCACCGTTGGCTGCCCGTTATTTCTCCAGGTTGGAGGACGGCTCGTTTTGATGAAAATGAGTTTGTAGCTCGTTGTTAACCTTACTACGTTAGGAAAGATGCGTCATTTGTGATTTAATAATATTTCCCTATAGACTAATTGATCCTGGAATTTTGAATCTGTTCATTCAATATAAAAACTGTTTTGCCTGTGAACATAAGCAGTGATTACATTTGCCAGCACATTGTAACTGAGAAAAGAAATTTAGTAGTAATATATATATATTTTAAGGAGGCAGGGTTGCAACAGAAAACAGGTTATTATATTTTTTTAAAGCCACTCCAAATATTTAAAATCAATATAAAGGTGACTTTTTTTACTTGAAATACCGATATTGGTCACTGGGAGTAATTTGGTAGAATTTTTGTTGTATCCAGCTCTCTTAATACAGCCATGATTTTCGGTAAGAAAGCATACTTTACTCTTTTTTCTTGACTGGAAACTACCACTATGTGCTACATTAGGGGCACATGCGCCTCCACTTTGTCTGACATAATAGTTCTTACGAGAACAAATTGTGCTTGGAAGCTGCATTTCCTCCGAAAAGTAGTTCCAATTAACACCACACGTTCATTTGTGGTTTCTACAAGATACTGCCAAGGCCATTATCTGAATTTAATTCTGCTACTTAGAAGAAAGTGGGTAGACTGAACATCACAAGCATGTTAGGATATTTATTTTATATCACAGAGAAGCCAAGTGTCCATCCAGTATCTGCTATGAGAGGCAGTCTGAATGAGTGTTACTTGAGGGAGCCATTTGGCATTCGTTGTAGCAGCATTCTACATCTCTGTGTGGTGTACACGAGTGAGGCCATCATGTTAGACTAACCTGCTACTTCTCTAAGTAAATGTATCTGCAGTGTGTGTGTGTGTGTGTGTGTGTCTGAGCCAGGTACCTCTGGGATGTGTTTCATTCCCGTTACCTGCTGTGAAAGTTGATGGGGTTCCCCACCGAGGACGTGTGAAATGATCCTTGCAAGTGATTTGTGTATGTGTGTGTGTGTGTGAGAGAGAGAAAAAGAGAGTTAGACTTTGATGTGTAACCTGACATTCTGTGTGTGTAACAATTATGCTCGAACAGGTGAGATAGGAAGCGAGTCTGATTGAAAACCCAGGCGTCAAAGTCTCACGCTGCGGCTCTCATTTTACCTCACAACTGCTTCCAAACCCATTTGATTGTTGCTGTGTGACTCATTTCAATGTCAATTTTCAAAACTCTCCTTCCTCCGGTCAAACGTCCCTGCACTCCCTGTCGTACGGTGGCCTGGAGAGCTTAACGCACTGCAACTTAAGCAAAACAACTGCAATTGTACAAAAGTAAATGGAGAAAATAATCTTCCCCACTTTGAAAGAAAACATGAAGTATTTAGAAAAAAAAATGCTGCAAATAACTTTTTGTGGCGAATGCAAAATGAGTGAACAGTGTTTATTTTAATGTTACCATTCTAATCATATGCACCGCCCCCCTTTTCAAACAGGACACAAACCCGGTTTCCTGGGTGATCTACCTTACTACGTTTTTGGGTGAACTATTGCGTTAAGATGATCACATTGAGTCTGCATGGATCCGATTTGGTATTATATGTATTAACACGCACCCAAAAACTGCAGCAGTAGAATGGGAACCTATTCTGACTGAGTTTGGAACCGGCCTTACTCAGATCAGGTTGGGTGCAGTAAATTTTCTTGCAGATCATATACTGTCCATGAACCTGTATTCTTCTGTCCACATTCTGTTTTAAGATGTTTGCTTGAGGTGATTAATGTGTGAATGAAATTGTCTGCTACCTCTGTGTGTCTCTCGATGGAGTGGATGATGATTTCATGAGACTACTGTCAGAGTGTCTTCTAGAGGAGAGAGAGAGCTGGCAGAGGTGTGCGGAGTCCGCCTGCCGTTACATGTTTTATCTTCTGTCACTGAGCTTTCAGTGCTGCGCTCCGCCTCTCAGTGATTTACTGTCTTACAGCTGCCTCGTCACTGCACTGAGCAAATGTGTATCTGTGTGTGTGTGTGTGTGTGTGTGTCACGACACCAACAGAAAGTGATGGTGTGAGAATATATGATGTAAAGAATATCTGTTTAGGAACAAATAATAATGTCCAAAAAAGTGAAATTATTCGACATCCATAAAATATAGTAGGGCTGCTCAAATATCGAAAACAATCATAATAAATTAAATAATAATAATAAAATCGATAAATTGCACAGCAACTACAATACAGGACTATCCAAGTCAAGTGCAGTCAGCTTCCACTCTTGATACAGCCCTTAAAGTTGATTCAATTTCATGCTATTAAAGGAAATCATCTAATTTCTATAATATACTACAAGTCCGTTATTGTATGATTAATGAATTTGAACTGATCTTTCATTAAGCTGAAGGACGGAGAGACAGACTGGAGCGATGATGTCATCCAGACAAAAAAATCCTGGAGCTCCTCCATGGACGGTGAATAATGGAACAACTGCAAGGACACTGTGACAGCAGCCATAGTGGTTTTACTGGGAATAAGCCATTCAAATAAAACTCACTTCGATGGAACAGAAGGGGATAAATGTGTGGGGAGGGTTTATATCGGCCAGCCAGGGTGAGTTTTGTAAAATGTCTTGGATTAAATCAGCATTTTGAAATAGTAATTACACCTTTTAATCAGTTTACTATCAGCTGAACACAAGTGGATTTTAAAATAAACTATAAAAGTATATTAGCTACTTTATGTGTCATTTTTTATGAAAAATTCTCTGATTCCAGCTTTCTCAGATGTGCTTATTTTCTAGTTTCTTCACTCCTCTGTGACAGCAAACTGAATATCTTTGAAGTGTGGACAAAACAAGACGTCATCTTGGGCTTTGGAAAACACAGGTCGATATGTTTCTCCATTTTCTGGCATTTAATAGAGCAAACAACTAATCAACTAATCAAGAAAATAATGAACAGATCAATTGACAATAAAAATAATTGTTAGTTGCAGCCCTACTGTATACATTTACCAACTAAAAGGATAATTACAATTATTTTGCAGTTTTGGACACTGTTATATGCAAGTAGTCTCAAAACATCTCCAGTGAAAAGACACCTGCATTCGATCCTTTTTGTACCCAGATCTTGGAAACTATTGACTATTTGTGTGGTGGCAGAGGTTAAATAAGTGGGTCTCTCTACTGTTGAAGAAGAAGTCTCTTGGATGAGGGACAAAACGTCTTCGGAGCACCATCAACCGAGTCCAGTTAAGTTTATTTCTTCCCTGGGGGACTTTGGCGAGAGTTGCAACATTTAAAAGCAAGTGTGTTATAATGATTATGATTATATAAAAACATCTATATCTCAGGCAAAGTCTGTCACTATGTTGGTACGAGGCAATTTCTTTGCCTTTAATGACATTTTAATCCATCCATCCATCTTCGTCCGCTTATCCGGTGTCGGGTCGCGGGGGGAGCAGCTCCAGCAGGGGACCCCAAACTTCCCTTTCCCGAGCAACATTAACCAGCTCCGACTGGGGGATCCCGAGGCGTTCCCAGGCCAGGTTGGAGATATAATCCCTCCACCTAGTCCTGGGTCTTCCCCGAGGCCTCCTCCCAGCTGGACGTGCCTGGAACACCTCCCTAGGGAGGCGCCCAGGGGGCATCCTTACCAGATGCCCGAACCACCTCAACTGGCTCCTTTCGACGCAAAGGAGCAGCGGCTCTACTCCGAGCTCCTCACGGATGAGTGAGCTTCTCACCCTATCTCTAAGGGAGACGCCAGCCACCCTCCTGAGGAAACCCATTTCAGCCGCTTGTACCCTGGATCTCAGACATTTTAATGTAAGTGTATATTTTATGCACTGACTATATCATTTTTTAAAGGACACACTGTATTTCCGGAATTTCAATGCGGTGTAATGGTATGTGACCGTGTTTCCTCACACATGTTGCGTGTAATGCACGTGATACTGTAACTAACAGTGTTCAGGTTTCTGTTTCCATCCACCATGCGTGTTGAGCACACACAGTTAACATGAACTCTTCTTCCCTGGGTCCCAGTGAATCAGATAGGCTGCCCAGCCCCCTTGAAGGAGATTACACAAATTTATGCAAAGCCTGTAAATGATTTATACTGCAGAGCACAACAAAGGGCTTTTTTACAACACCGCAGACAAGACGAGGAAAGAGAGAGAGAGAGACACACACTGACATTCACCACTGCATACATCTTACTGTGCCACCGCCAACAGAAGACGCGCAATAAAAAATGATGGAATTTATGCTTTAAAAAAAATAAAAATAAACTAAGAGACATTCAGCCATTTGTGTTATTTCAAAGGAAGTGCATAACGTCCTTCTTTTCCCTGCGCACAGAACAGCTATTGTGGCTAATTCATGGCAGCAGAGTGCAGCGACGGTGGAGCACCATTCAGGACCACAGCACTCACTGTTGGCCTTGGGTCTATGTTTAGACAGGGCTTTTAAGCACTCTGATTCTTGTGTTCGCTGCACTCTGACACAAAAAGAAAAAATCAAACAGTGTACATGTGCATGGGTGTGTATTTGTCGTGTTTGTCTGCGTGCCGTACTGTATGTTTGTATAAGTGGGAGTTCTTTATCAGGGAGGATAAAAGGCAGAAATATGTTTGAGCCCCCCTCCGCCCCCCACCCTCCACACACTCCTCCAAGGATCCAAAGCGTGGTCGGGTTTATACACTATTCATAAAGATCACTATGTGGGAGAAAAATGGGCCCATTACTTCCAAGCAGTAATGGGATATATTTGGTTTGTGGACCTGAGTGTAGAGTAGTGTTAGTGAGTTTGTATGCATGTGTTTGTGTGTGTGTGTGTTTGTGTGTGTCACATACATACATACATGTTTGAATGTTTAGACCGGTATGGTATGTACCATGAAGTCAGTTGAAGGCAATGTAGAATAAGGGTTTGAACTTCTTATAGTGTAAAATGTCTGGAAGGGCAGAAGTGTTGGCATTCTAAACTCAATTCGGGAATCCTCTGAGCTAGAACCGACAATCAAATTATATTTATTTTTTGTTTGAGTAAAATTCTCATCACACACCCAACAGCCATTTTAATTCCAGACCTTGCCTCCCTAGGTGCACATTTTCACCAAAAAAAGTTCCTTCCAGAGGCTATTTTGCAGAGGCACCGTACCTGCATCTGGCGCTTAGCGCCGCCCAAGACGATTGTGATTGGTTTAAAGAAATGTCAATAAACCAGAGCACGCAAGAATAGGGCTTCAGCAACAGTTAGAATGGCCCCACATGAGGATCTAAGGCTGCAAGCAGGCTCGTATGGGGTCGGCATTGTAACGTCACTCTATATCCCCCCTCGATCCTTTCTCGTCTGCTCTATAACTCTGGGATTCCCAAACTACAACTGTTTGAGGACTGGAGGGAAAATACAGAGGCTCTGAATGTGTTTGTCCTCCTGATTTCCTTGAAACCTACCTACTGTAGTTCTAACTACGCCCTCCTGAGGACCCCTGCTGGCTCCCAGACCACAGCTTGGGAAATCCTGCCTCAGGTCAGTGGTCCTGCCCGACATCAGTGCAGCACGTTCGCCTCAGGTTCTAAACACTTCCATTGCTGACCGATGGACTGTGACAACCCCCCACTTCCACCTCCCATACATACACTGTTACCAGGTGCTGAGCCCCCCCACCCCCCACCCCTTTAACCCTGTCCTTCAGACAGCATTGTCTGGACAAACAATGGGGTCATTGTTACCTCAAGGTGGCGTATTGTAAGGGGTTTTCACAAGGGGCTGCAGAGGTGACCCTGACAGTGTAACTTAGCACCCATCTCACCTCCCCACACACACACACACACACACACACACACACACACACACACACACACACACACACACACACACACACACACACACACACAGACACACGCACATCTATGGTTCCCAAACTTTGCCGCTCTATTAGGGCTTCAGGTCACAGGGGACATCCAAGGTGGGGAGGAGCGTGCCTGTGTAATAGCCCAGTGTGTGTGTGTGTGTGTGTGTATGTGTGTGAGAGTGTGAGAGTGTGTTTTAAAACAGCAACACGGCGTTCATACTTGAATTATGAGGAAATTATGAATTATGTCTACACTTATGCAGAAACATTAAAAAAAAGTTTTTACTTTCTCAACAGCAAAAATGCTTTAAAACTGCTTTCTGGAGGGAATATTACAGAAGCAATGACATGTAGTGTCAACCAACCTTGTGCCCTCCCCTGACACAACGCATTCTCATGAATGGGTCTAATGATATCGTAAGAAAACATATGCACAACGATTCGTATGATAACTTTGTCTGGGACACGAACTCCGCTACCCGGCTAAAAAGCCCTGTGTGTTTAGGATGTTCGTGGTCCTATATAGTAGCTGTTAATGTGGTGCATATAGTAATAAATACGTGGAATACATACAAATAACTTTACAGAACAAACGGTCTACGCTGTGTTCTGCGTCACGTGCATAACCAGAAGTTAAGTAATGTAACAATTGATTTGAATCAAAACCACTTTTTTTTCCTAAATTTAAAGGGAAATTTCACCGCTGGAAAGCTGAATATATCTTTAAATTGGGTCACTTATGTAATAGAAATGTGAAAAAAAAATTGAAATTGGTGCCTTCTAGGCCAAGATAAGACAGAAAATGTGTTTTTGGCTCATATGGATGAAAGACACCAAATCCCAGAATGCACTTGCTTTGCTGCTGTATGAGGCCACTCCCAAGCCACGCCTACCCTTTACAGACAGACAGTGAGACGATCAACTCAACAAGTGTGTTTTATTGTCATTTCAACCATAAACACGAAAAAACGTTTCACCGTGGCTCAAGTGGTGTTACACATTTAAAACATGCTTTTTTTGCCAGAGCTGATACATTATCCTCACTTCTTTCAGCAGATTGATTGATAGCTCCAGAGTGAACAGAACTGTGTCCATGGCAACGCTCTGCTATGCATGGCAACGGTGTGTTATCCTTAGCAGTGGTCTGTTATCAAGAAATAACAGACCGCATTCTACATTAGAATTCAACCAAGCTATGTAATAAAAGAAGGCTAACACATAGCTACTAGCATTAGCTCTTGGTGGGCTGTGGTATAAACATCGAGTATAAACACAGCCGTACATTTGCGTGGGATGTAGGTAGAATTGTCGGCATTTTACAGTCACAAACTCCACTAGCAGTTAGCAGTTAGTTGGATACAAATCACCCCATTTCTGCAACAGGCAGTCCGGGGTAACACAGCCCACCTCCACAAGTAGTCTTACCCGGTGACAGCAGGCTGGATTGTCCACAGCAATATGTCCACAACAACAAAAACACAGCAGTCTCTGAACTTGCGTTGGGAGTTTCGTTGAAGTTGGATGTAGCTAGTCCAGTTTGTTTAATGAGCGGACACTTGCAAGCAGGATCGGTGAACAGGTGGCCGGCTAGAGTTAGCTTTCCACCGGCACACTCGTTCAACGCTCCCCACTGATGAAGTCACTTTACCGGCCACAGGAATCGAGCACCACCGCTGGTCTCCGTGCAGGCAAAGCTTGCGTAGTGTGTCGAGTATTGCGTCCGTAATAAATTGTTGTTCAAAAATTTCCAAGACTGTATGGCTGCAGCCTGGAGCGTCCCATATCATGCCGTCCCAAAAAAAAAGCTAAGCGAGGATTCAAGATGGCTGACACTCATTTTTTCCTCGGCAATCTCCGGAAAAAGCCGACAGTCCAACCCCCTTTGGGCTATGCGGGAGTGGCTCCTAATACACAATGAATACAGGCTGTAGTCTTTTGCCTCTGGGCAAAAAAGCCTCAGATGACGCAAAAATCGTCATTTTGCGTCATCTGAGGTTTTTTTCCAGACCCTCAATACAGAGATCTCCCCTCTCAGGGGGACATGAGGGAGGGAAGCATGGTCATTCAAAAATACTACCGGGGTTCTACTGATACAAAGCTTAATGCTAATCGGTGAAGTTTCCCTTTAACTAAGTAGTGTTGGTGCCTAAACCTATACCCAAACTGTGACCGTTAATATAGATAGATAGATAGATAGATAGATAGATAGATAGATAGAGAGAGAGAGAGATAGCTAGATAGCTAGATAGATAGATAGATAGATAGATAGATAGATAGATAGATAGATAGATAGATAGATAGATAGATAGATAGATAGATAGATAGATAGATAGATAGATAGATAGATAGATAGATAGATAGATAGATAGATGGGGCAGCTGTGGCTCAGTGGTAGAGCGGTTGCCTGCCAATCAGAAGGTTGGTTGTTCAATCCTTGGCCCTGCAGTCCCATGTTGAAGTGTCCTTGGGCAAGACCCTGAACCCTGAGTTGCCCCTGCAGGTGGCACATTGTACTTTTATTGATCCCAAAATTCGAAAATTTCAGTGCTACAGCCTCAAAATATAAGACACACTGCACACATACAGAATATACAAGAAATAAATAATAAATAGGAGAGAATACAAGAACAAATATTCAAAAAATAAAGATGAAAAAATACAAAGGAAAGAATATACAAACGTATATACAAGTTGGGAATAAAAATGTGCAACTACTTACAGTAAATAGTAGTAAATATTGTCTGTAAGGTAGCACTGCACATATTGCACACAGAAGGTTGCTGTGAATGCGTGCTATGTTTACAATGCTTTTATCATTCACCGCCATGTGTGGTGATTTCAATTTAAGAATCAAGTTGAGAAAACTGGGAAAAATCACTTTGTCTACCAACACCAAAACCCCCACATCCGAACACATTAATTAATTCCACAAAAAGGCATTCTGGGTTGTGTAGAAAATCATTTACTCAGATCATTAGCCCACTTTCTTTGATTTTCATGTGCTAAGTGTGTGAACAAGTGCCCTTCTTTTCTCCCCATTCTAGAGTAATACACTAATATCTCTGAACTGCTGAGACTCTGTCCCACCATGGATTGTATCAGTCATGTGACCTTGAATAACAATCTGAATGATCAAGGAGCTCTCATAACACATGGTAGGAGCAGCTCTTATTGGTGCATGGAAGAAAGTGACAGCTTTTTCCAACTGAGCCCTGCCCCCTTCAAACCAGTGAGCAAAGCAAAGATAAAAAAACCTGCAAATACAGAAATTTCACATGATCGAAGTCGTGTGAAAAATTCAGCATAGTAAGAAGTTAATGAAATAAGATACTCTCAAAATATGATGTTTTGGTGGTATGAGTTTCTTTTTATATGACTTTATCCACCTTTGTAGGTTGATATTAATACCCTCCTTTACATCCATGCCCTTAAAAGCTCTTGACAACAAGGCAGAGAACTTGTATTTCATGAAATAGTTATTCAGTCTAATCCAACGTTTCCCCTTTTTTGGGATCTGCAATGTCAGGGTGAAGATGGATGACCCATCTGTCCATCTCCTCTCACTGAATACCAGGCTATCATCTTACATACACACCACTCACTGTCAGTCTGTCTGTCTCCATCTTTCTGTCTGATGGAGTATGAAGCTGGAAACAGACTCACCTTTGTGAAGTTGTATCTCGCTGGCTTGCAGGAGGGGGTGGGGGGGGGCATAAAGTTACTTCCTGTGCCCAGACTCTTGAAAAACAAATGTACATATGGAATATGTAATGGTGGAGAAATAGTCTCGATACGATAGAGAACTATGTGCTGTCGTTTGGCTTGTGAAAGTGTTATTATGCTGTGTTCAGCTGAAGGGTTTCATAATTATTATTGTTTCAAGATGCATAAACCTGAGAGAACAACTGAACTGAAAAATCTGACATATCAGAAGTCAAATTAATCTGCAAGAAAGAGTCAATGCCACGACCAAGGGTTTTCTGACCCCGAGCAGGAAGTGTTTGTTTTATTATGTGCCACAAAGACTTAAAAAGAGCCCCTTTGAAATATGAGAGATTTCTTTCTCTTAAAATCTGCGCGTTCATCTTCCTCTACTCTGTGTACACAAAGGGAAAACCTTTCTAGTCTTTACTGCAAATTAGTGCAAACAATAAAGTTATAATTTATTCAATTTTCGTTAAATCAAACCCCATTTTTGAGACAAATTACGGATAGATTCCTGTTGTCTTTACACACACAATTTTTTTACACAGCAGCAGAGCTGCCTTACAAACTCAACACTTCCTACTTCTGCTTCAAGTGGGTAAACATGGGGTGGATAACAAGACAAGGAACCAGTTTATCTATTCTGGCATATGGGAAAATAACACTGGCTTGTTTATATTTCTTTAAACCAATCACAACCGTCATGGGCGGCGCTAAGCCCCGGATGCAGAAACAGTGTCCTTGCAAAATAGATAGCGGAAGAGGAGGGACATCCGTTGTATTATACATCTGTTGAGCAGACTAGAGTTACAGGTGTCAGTCTGCACACCTGTAACTTGCCAAGGTAACCAACTTTACTGTGTCCTAATGTGTGGGAAACTACTTGTGCCGTGCCCAGCTTGAAATCAAATCGCGGTTGCTTATGGCTTGATGGAAAAAGTATGATTTTTTTTTTTACATCTTTTATTAACACAAAATTTGTTTAATTAATTTGTTTAATTAGTTTCTCTGAATAGATGCAACAGCTGCTATTCTGTATTTCTGACAAAGTATCTGCTGAAAGAGGGTTTGCTGTAGTATTAAACTGCACATGCTTCACGGTAACAGTAAGGTATCGCCAAATCAACCAGGACTGATATATTAAGGATTATTTTAGAATTATTTGATTTTATAGCTATCAATGAATAGGCTTCTTCTTTTTTCTTTTTTTTAAATAACAGAAATTATAAAGTTTAAAAAAAAAAGTTAAATTCAGGATGAAGATCCTGTCATCTGGATTTATGTTGGTTGGATGACGATGTGGCCACTTTTTAATGCATGCGTTTTTTAAAAAAAAATAAATAAATGTATCGACGATGTCCACTAATCAGAGAAATGCAAATAGGGAAAGAGAGAAGACTGAGGATCGCTGATGTCAACAGGCATGTGACCTCACCACCGGGGTCAGCGAGGTCATGCTGGGTGTAAGGGGTGACGTGGGAGGAGACGAGGTCAATGGCTGATTAGAGCTCTAAAACAGTGAGCGGGTCAGAGGGTCAGATGACATCAGTGTATTGTAAAGAGAAGACTATTAAAGTGAACTGCCAGAGGATACAAAGGGTGAATACTGTCTGTTCAGACAGTATGAGAAAAATAATGTGCTTTTTGAACATTGAAGCAGGTAAACATGTTCTAGTAGAAACCCAAAATATAAGTATGAACCTGAAAATGAGCATAATATGGGCCCTTTAAAAGACTTTCTTGTGTGTGGATGCAATTTTGAATTGAATTTTATTAATGCAACGTTTTTTTAAGGTTTGTTTGTAGTCAGTTTAACACATGGTTATAATTGTTTCAGTGACTCAGCATCAAGCAGAAGTACTGTTGCAGTTGATATAGAGTTGTGAAATGAGAGAAGCTTTGGATATTCACTGTTCCAGAAGTAATCTGGTTCTTTAATAACAAACGACAAAGGTACCAGCTTGTCTAAATAAGTAAAAATAAAGAGGAAGATCAACTATGATAGCTAAAGTTGGTAAGAAACATCCAATCAACTCCTGTTGTGTGTCACAGTTATATGCGTATAGCAAGATGGCCTTTAACGACTGTGTTGATTGAAATTGAAGCATATCTGTCCGTCAGATGCCTGTGAGACGGATAACAAAAAATGGGACTGAAACTGTGCAGACAAGCCCTGACTGGCTTCTTCTCCATGGCAACAGCGGCTGAGGCTCATGGGTATTATACTATTTAGAGCAATCCTTCATACCAGACTGACATGATATTTCAGAAACAAAGAAATTATTAAAACATAAACCTGTTGTTCCATTATGAAACTTCTCTTTTGAGAGGTGTCTTGTTATTTTACATCTGGCAGCCAATCAGAATGCGATATATATATATATATATATATATATATATATATATATATATATATATATACACCAGTTTCATGGTATACCGTACTATAAATAATTATGATTATCATACCATGTAGGCTACAATTGCTTATCTACAGTATTGATTTTTAGGGGTCTAAGCATGAGGGGGCTGGAATCTCACATATGCAAAGCAACGCAAATCCCTATTGAAACCGCTCAGGTTTTTATTATTGGGTTTTGCCCTATAGCTCCCAGACCGTACATCGTACAATCAAAAATCCTATATCCCCACATTCCCTGAATTCTGATGAATCTTGTGATATAGGCTATACCTAAAAAAGGATTTCCCGAAATATGTCAAACCTTCATTAAAAGTGCTACTGCAGCATACACCGTTTAATCGGCCATTAGAGGGGACCATAATCAAGGTAGACGCATTTGGCAACTCAATGAATGTGAATGAGAAATTTGCAATTGCAATTTACTACAGACCTTGCAGCTCATGTGTTTCACTCATTTGCCTCACTTCCGTCGCGCTTTGGGTTGCGCGTGTCTGTCGGGGGCGATTCGGGAGGCTTGAATCCCATCATAACTGCTGGCAGTTCTATTTTTTTATGTACTCTCAAAAGGGAGACTTTTTACACATATTTACCATTAAAAAACTGGTTTCGAGTTTCAATTATAATATAGCGTTTGTTCTACCAAAAAAACTTAAAATACCGGATAACGTGAAATATTCTGAGATGGTTATGGGTGAAATACCGTTGCAATCCTAACATACAATATTATTTATCTAACTATAAATCGAGGAATCTGTGTGTGTGTGTGTGTGTGTGTGTGTGTGTGTGTGTGAGTGTGTGTCTTTCAAACGATCCCGCATGCGCAAAAGATGTCACACACAGCACACTGTTGCAAGGCTCTGTTCAGTAGTGGGGGCAGGGAGTTGCTACATCACTCAACGGCTCATTGATTGTGGTTCACCGGCTCTGCTACCAACGGAGAGCCTACTGTATACGAGCCTCTGTACAGCAGCAGGGACGGGTTCAAAAAAGCGACAAGCGAGAAATCTAGTGATTTTCTGAAGAAGAGAGACGCCAGTGTTGTCCAGCGAACGCAAGCTCTTTCTCCCTTGTGGTCCCACAGTCACCTCTCTCTTTCACTTATGACTGAGGAGCAGCAGCGAGTCTACGGGCGTACTGTAGTAGGATAGCGCCTTGCATAGCAGCTCCGCCACCATAAGTGGGGGTGGATGGGTGAATAAGAGGAAAATTGTAAAGCACTTTGTCCAGTAAGGTAGAAAGGCGCTGCATAAATGCAGTACATTTACCACTTACCATTGGATAAGTGGTTCTCAAGAACGCTTTGAATGGGCATGCTACCTGACAATGCAGCAAGCAGCAATACTGGGAACCAAGCCTTTTATAACTGCATTTTGTGTGACATTTTTATGTATTTTTATTTTACACAATTTGGGGTGGCAGCACCTCAGTCTGTAGGAAGTTGTGTTGGGAACCGGAGGGTCGCCGGTTCAAGTCCCCATATGGACCAAAGTATGGTGGTGGACTGGTAGCTGGAGGCCTCCAAAGTGCTCTGTCCACCTACGCCTGTCCACCGACAGCTGACATCTCTCCATTAGTGTTATAGTGTTATACGTACTGATCATGTGTGTGTATTTCAGGCCTGTGTGTAATGTGTATTCTAACAACAGAGTGAAAACATTGTAATTTCCCTTGCGGGATTAATAAAAGTATAAAAAATAAATAAAATAAAGTTGGGAAAAATTATTAAATACTGGGAACCATCGGCCCACTCCAAACGGGAACTGTGGTAGTATATAAAATCAACCGTTGTTACGATGAATCTGTTTTTCCAGGTACATTGTTAATATGCGTGTCAAAACTAAGTTGTTTCTAGTTTTGAATTATTCAAAAATTTTCAAATCAAAAGTCACATATTTGTTTATACGAAGATGTAAATGTCTTAGTTACAGAGGTGGAAAGTTACGAAATACATTTACTCACGTTACTGAATGGAGTAGTTTTGTTGTGTATTTTGGATTTTTAGTGTTTTGCAGTTTTTAAAATGATTGAGTTTTGAGTAAAGTATTGTATTTTGCTACGTTACAAATCCTATCCATTACTGAGTAAAAAAAACCTTTGGCTAACGAAAACCGAAAGGAAGAAAAAAAAAACGCGCCCGGAACCACTACACCATCCTGGGCATTCTTTTTCTTTGTGCGAACGTATGCAGCTTCTTCTTCTCTGGTTGCAAGTCGCAATTAAAAAGAAGTACAAGAAGAACTGCAATGTGTCGGCAAGCCGCGAACTGAGCTCACGAGAGATGTTAGCATGGACGTGAATGAGCCGTTATCCCTCAAAAATGTCAGCTCATGGGAAAGAAAGAGGTCGATACAGAGTGCTGAGTTTTTAACCACACATGGACTTCTAAGTATTTATTTACTCAAGTCAAAGGTAAAGCCGTGTGCTTAGTTTGCAGAGAACAGATCGCTGTGTTAAAGGATTATAATTTGAATTACCACTACAATACTAAACACACAGAGAAATACAACAAATTGACTGATGCCGAGCTGGCACGGACATCTGAAGCTTTGCTAGTTCAGCTGCAAAAGCAACAAGGCATCCAGGGATGCTGTAGTCAAGACCAGCTTTGTGATATCCCACAAAATCGCCAAAAAACAGTAAGCCATTTTCTGAAGGGGAGTTTATTAAAGAGTGTTTGGTGGACTCTGCTGCGCTAATATGCCCAGACAGACATTTGAGAACGTGCCGCCCAGGGCTGGACTGGCCATCTGGCATACCGGGCATTTTCCCGGTGGGCCGATGCACTTTTGGGCCGATTCGCCGATATAAATAGGCCTTTTTTATTTTTTGGCCGGGCCGGCCCATAAAGAACTCACAGCGGCCCATTGGTTAATTTTCTTTACTGGCACTGGCCTGACCCAATCAAAACCAGGAACCCCCTTCCCCACTCCGGTCCGCAAATTTACGAATCCCACCACGGCCACGCCTCCCAGCCCTGAGACACGAGCTGTAATAGTTATGCTGGAAGTTTGGCATCTTCGTTATAATGGACAAACGACCACCAACGTGTAAAGGAGGTGCAGAGAAATGACAGGAGAAAAAGATTGAGAATCTACAGGCGGATTCCTCAAAATGTGCCAAAATTTCGGACATGTTTGGGGATGTAGTAGCTGCTTCAACATCAGCATTACCCGAAGCTGAGGAGGAGGAGAGGTGGCTATACAGAGAAGCAGAAACAGCATCATGACAGGAAAGAAGCTGAGGAGGAGGAGAGTGACCATGAGAGGGCCATGGGAGAGAGGGAGGAAAAGATGGAAGAGAGAGTAGATGACGATGTGGTAAGGAGTAGGCAAATTAACAGGGACTCTCAGGAAGGGAGGGAGGCTGTGTGTGTGTGTGTGTGTGTGTGTGTGTGTGTGTGTGTCTCACGTCATAACGATAACAAGCGGTTTGGCTGTAACATTAAAGATAGTGGCTGTCATTGAAAATGCTAGCGGTTAGCCTGTTGGGTAGCTGAAAAGTCTTGACACTTGTGTCTAAAGCGACAAAATATGAATCTCAATAGTTAAAATTATCAGTAAACTGTTTTTAAAGTTGCCAAAATTAAGCAAAATAGTAATAATGGCAATACAATATCAAATATCAATAATAAAAATAAAAATACCATAAATATACAAATCATAACTCTAAGAATGAATGAATTATTTAAGTGTAAGATCAACAGATAAGTCTTGATACCCCTCTTGAAGGATCCAAAATGATCACATGAACACAGAACACTAGTCAACTCATATCATAGAATGCACGCATATTTATAGAGGACTGTCTGCAGTGAATGTGTCTGACCAATCACGGTGGGTGAGGGCCGCCTGGGCCAAAAATGCCCGGGCCGATTTTTTGTCCCAGTCCAGCCCTGGTGCCGCCTGACATAAAATGAATATTGAGCAGAATTGAGTTTAGCCTATTGGTCCGGCCCTCCACAACAGTCCCTGTTTCTCATGTGGCCCCTTGGGAAAATGAATTGCCCACCCCTGCCGTAGGACAACGTATGTAGGACACTGGCTAAATTAATTCACATACATCTAATTAGCTCATACGGGCTACTTAAGTGTGTAGAAGCTAGCTGCTAGTCTGGGCTGTGAACATTAGGGTCAAACCCATTTATCGAGTCAAAACACGTGATTTGGCATTGATTTGCATTATAACTGTTGTTTATGTTTGTGAAGAAAAGAAGGATGGCCCCCGAGAACTAACAATATATGGTACTTTTCACTATCAATTGATTGTTTGAAAACGTTTTATGGGATGGCCTGAACTAAAATTGCACGTTATACCTTTCTAAGGGTCTTACATGTCATGTGTTACATGTGTTATGTTGTTATTACATGTGTATACATTTATATAGATGTTTATACATTTGTATAGATTTTTCTTTAATTAAAAACAAAATAGTTTTGGATTTATGACCCCTTTCCTATTTTCACTACATCAGAACAATCCCCCCGCCCCCCGTTTTTTTTAAAAATGTAACTAAGTAACTTTTACTTATAGTACATTTTAAATGAACTACTTATTACTTTTACTTGAGTAATTTTTCAGATAGGTATTTTTACTTGTACTTGAGTAATATTTCATCAAAGTATTGGTACTTTTACTTGAGCACAATATTTTAGTAATTTTTCCACCTCTGCTTAGTTAATGAATGTTTTTTACATAGATTTTTACTCGTGTCTTTTCTGTGGCCATTTTGTCAGGTTCTCTCCACCCCCCTCTCCCTCTCTCCTCCTTGCTGTTTCCAGATGATGACCTCATGGCTGTAAGAGTCACACTATTAAACAGCCTCTCACCTCTTTTACAAGACCAGTCAGCCCTCAGCCGGGGTTCATATGTTCCCAATCAGACTAAAAATAGAACTACACTCGCCACACTCCTTTTAACTCGTCTCTCCTGCTCCAAATATGTCTCAGTTTCCTCCAGTCTGTACGAGAACACAGAAAGATGTGTTCAGTAATTTGGAATTACTGGCCATCCGGCCATCCTCAAAATCAACCTCCACAAGGAATTCATGTAACCTTGCATCATTTTCTGCTTTATTTTTTATGTAAAATCTAGAGTTTAGGACAAAGATATAACACACCTTGTGATAATATCAGCAGACAATACAAAGACATAGAGGCTTCATGACAAGTTCAAGTCTAGTGAAGAGAAACAATTTGGTGTTTAGTTTATTAATTTGTACTTTCCCTCAACCTGCCTCATCAACTTTGGCTTCACGTAGAGATTCCCTCATTTCCCTCAGTAGAAGTATTTTTTCTAGCAAGTGACACCTCACTCAAAACCCACCTGTCTTACAGAGGAAGGGCATTCTCAAAACTGGCAAGTCTTACTTTTTGTTTTTACCCATGAGACTCTGAGGTTTCGGTGCCTGTGCTGGCAACTTTCGGCTGTGAAGTGAAAATGTCACAAGGCTGTCACACTATCAAAGAAAATAAATGGTCCACTGTAATCCTACTTGCAGTGATAACATGTCAATGCACTGCCTGGGTGCAGCTGCTGAGCTCCTGACAGCTCTGTCAGCAGAGGTGGAGATCACCCCGGCCAGCAGCAGAGGAACAGTCATTCTCATCATTTCCATCTGTGCTTTGGGATATATCAATAGCTGAACTTGCAAGACGTCTGCAGCAGAGGCCGTGGGGTTCAGGTTAGACCATAGGCTTCTTTCACAGCGTACAATTTGACTTGTCGTATAGTAGGAAAAGCACAAACTGATCTCACAGAAATACGTGAAATGACCGCAACCTTGTAGTCTCGTATTACCAGACCTTCCTCCACAGCGCTGTGGAGGAGGGTCTGGCTAGTCCACACAGCATTCCGGGATGGGAGAAAAATGTGCTCTGGTTTATTGTTGTTATTGTTATTATTATCGTTTTGGGCGGCACTATGTGCTTTTTTTTTTTCAACAACTGCAATTTAAAGGTGCCGTAGGTAGGATTGTGAAGAAAAATTTGAACATCAACAACTTCTCAGTCCCTCCCCCCATTTCCGCTAAAGCCCAAAACAGTCTCCTAAGCCCCTCCGTCCACAAGGGAGAATGAATGTGTGTGCGTGAGCAGTGATTGACAAGCAGTTAGGCATCTGAACAGGGAGCGGTGGATTTTTGCAAATCGCACTACAGGCTGTAGGTGGAGCCAGAGGAGCCAGATTTTTTTTATATTACCTGCTTCATGTAGTTCTACTGGAACATAGGGTCAGTTTCAGCAAATATGACAGAAAGTTAGTTTTATAAGGCTTAATTACTGCACCTTTAATATATTTTTATTCTGTAATAGCTTCTATATGAGATTGGTATGGACGTTAAGCAGAAAACAAAAGTC